>NC_056737.1:1825750215-1825754743 GCF_019279795.1 Protopterus annectens
ATTCTCTTCATAGCTATCCTTTCTTCCTCCTTGCTAATCCATTGTACTTCATGATTCACTATCCCTACATCATCCAACCTTCCCTCCCTCTCATTCTCTTCATTCATCAACCCCTCAAAGTAGTCTTTCTATCTCCTCAACACACTCTCCTCGCTTGTATGTTTCCCTCATTATCCTTTATCACCTTTACCTGCTGCACATCTTTCCTAGTTCGGTCCCTCTGTCTAGCCAATTGGTACAGGTCCTTTTCTCCCTCCTTAGTGTCCAACCTTTCATACAACTCTTCATATGCCTTATCCTTAGCCTTCACCACCTCTCTCTTTGCCATGCACCTCATCTCCTTATACTCCTGTCTACTTTCTTCATCTCTCTGACAATCCCACTAAGTTGTATAAATATATATATATATATATATATATATATACACACACACACATATATATATATATATATATATATATATATATATAAAGATATATACATACACACACATATATATATATATATATATATATATATATATATATATACACACCACCCAAACCGCACAATCAAATGTCAGATAAAAGAAATTAGAAATTTATTCAAAAAACGGTTAGCACTTTCACAGTAAGTTAATGTTGCTTCATCAGACCAAGACACCAATACAATACATGTCTTAAATACTAATTTAAAAATCTGCCATCCAATCAGAGCCCTGAAAATACTCCATTGACAATTAATGTTTTAAAAGCACACATACCCAAAATGCATGAAAACATTCATCAAATATGGAATATAAAATATAAAATCATCCTAAATGAAGAGAACATATTACATATAGGTGGCATTTCATATGAATAAACACAGGTATAATAAAACCTCTAACATTTCTTATATTTATTCCCCCTTCTGGATTTCAAAACGGGTTTGAGGTCAACACTGTCATTCAATCCATGACCCCTGTGGGAGCCAAGTCTCAAAATCCATTGGAGTTCCACTGTCTCCGTCATGTTAATTAAATCCCCGTCTGACATTCTCTCTCACAACATGTAAGGCTTAAAACAAAAATGTGTTGTGCCCCTTCCTTTAATGTGTGCTTAGTCAAGGCACTGTGTTCTAGTCCTTTCGTAGTACAACATACATAATCTCTATTACGCTCTCTAAAATGTCTGTTTTCCCTATATAAAATTTAAAACATTGTGTACAGTGTGCACAGTACACTACATTTCTCGTGTCACACAGCCTGAGTTCTCAATTCCCATTCTGCGTTCTGCAATGAGGCTAAGTTGCCATTTTAATTCCAACACCTGCAATAAATTGTCACCCTGGATTAAATGAGACTCTAAATTTAAAATGTGTTTTAAGATGGAATCAGCGAGAAGCACTCTTACTCCTCACTTTACAAGCACACATGTAACTCATTAGAATGTATATATATATTTTGATCTGCCCTCCTATTATTGTTCCTTATATTTGATTGACACAAGCTCTACATAGTTCTACTGTACATACAAAATTGTTTATTTTATTTAGAAGAGGTGTGTTTTACTGCTTCCCTTTACAGTCTAACAGGCTCACTGGAGGTTTTGTATATTAGGTAAATATCAGTTATTCATTAGGTATTTATATGTAAGCATGTGCATAAAAAAAGCATTCTGATTAAGTTCCACCACAGTTATGGAATGAAAGCTTTAAACTACATTACTATTGCCTGTCGTTATTCCATTTCTTGCTCTGGTTTTTATTTCTTAATTTTTACAGTTTATTGAAGTTATTAATTATATATATATATATATATATATATATATATATATATATATATATGTAAATCAAAAACTTCTGCAACTCAAAACAAAAAAAGTGAAGAAACCACATGAAGCTGAAACTGTTGCTAAGCGCTTTTGTTCATTTATTGTTACATCGAACTTCTTCAGAGCTTATAATAATCATCAAAAAGGAGAAACAGTGTTTAAATACTTTTCACACCACTAAAAGAGTCATCAAGGTTAATGTAAACAATGCTGCTGAGTATAGGACCAATTACAGTGGATCTCAAGTTACTAGTACACAATAAAACCACTAGGACTGGAAGAGTGTGGCTAGGCTGCTAGCCAAACCACTTCAAAGCACATTTAATATTTCAGTTTTCATTAAGCCCCGGGGCCATTTCAGTATTTAGCAACAATTGCCACCTTAGTTCTTTCAGTCCAAGCAGTGTTTACAGTCCCCAAAGTATTGGTTCACTTGTTCAAGAATAAAAAACTTGAATCTAGTAAATGAAACACAAATTGCACTGTGTCTGCCTAAAGCATTGTTGTTGTCTTTTGCCCTGATGGCTGCTAAATGCACTTTTACCCTGTCTGAAAGTTTCCTAATAGTTTTCCCCACATAGAAGGACTGACAAGACTCACAAACTGCAGCGTAGACTACAAAAGATGAAAGGCAGTTAAAATGTTTATTGAATTTGACCTTAACGTCACAGTGTTGAAAGTAATAATGCAACCCTGTGAAAACAAAAAGACAAATAACACAGTTATTACACATAAACATGCCTTTAGTGTCAGTCAATTGAGTCTGTGATTCTTGTGCTTCGGAGTCCCTGGCAATGTTTTTTTCATTTCTTTGCAAAGATGAAGTGTTTTCGTCCTCTTGTATGAAAAAGAGGGTCATTACCTAGGGCATGATGCAGATCTCTGTTAGATTTAATAATGTTCCAGTTTTGATCAAGAATGTTTTTAATTTGCTGCATGTCCCTGCAAATGGGGACCGGGAAGCTGCAGTTTCTGTCCGAGAATTCTGCTGTGGTGACACTAATTTTAGGAGTGAACACAGATTTCAAAATTGACTTGTGTTTGTTGTGCCTTTTTGTTGAAACATCTGTGAAAATGTCATAAACCAACTGTTCAGGGTAGTGTCTGTTTATGAACATGTTGGAGAGAAAAAGTACAGTTTTGTACCTACCATAAATGTAGATGTCCGATAGGTATGCATCTGCAGTCCTTACATATGGGCTGTCCTGCCTCAGACAGCCCTTCGGTCGGCCGGATTCCAAAGTCTGGGTCCGGCGTCGGCTGATGTCGCCCTTTCCCCGACGTCAGAGCGCCTGGGGTATAAAAGCGTCAGCCGACACCATCTTCCTCAGTTTTTCTTGCCCCAGATGCCAGGTGCCCTCTAAGGAAGGCTAAATTTGGAGAGATGCAAAAAATTCCAAACATGCACAGTAATATAAAACAAATACACCATAATAGATAACCCCGGCTAGCTATAAGAGGGATAAGTACCCAAGAAATACCACAGAGGGGAAGGAGGGAGGTTAAACCTGACTGCAGATGCATACCTATCGGACATCTACATTTATGGTAGGTACAAAACTGTACTATGTCCTTCAAGGATGCATCTGCAGTCCTTACATATGGGTAGAATACCATAGCCAAGCTGGGGGTGGTAGGATCTAAGAAAAGGATGGTGTAGCTAAAATGCCCTGCAGGACTGCCGTAGCAAAGCCTCTGGATCTGGAATATAAAGGTAAACTGTAATGCTTGGAAAATGTATGCACGGAGCTCCATGTAGCAGCTTCTAAAATGTCTTTGGTAGCCACCCCTCTTAAGAAGGCTGTGGAGGTGGCTGTGGCTCTGGTGGAATGAGGTCTAATGTTAGCTGGCACAGTTTTGCCATGAAAAGAGTAGCAGAATCGAATGCAATTCCCTATCCATTTTGAAAATGTCTGTTTGGAAATTGCTTTTCCTTGTATACCAGCAGCATATGCTACAAAGAGCTGGTCAGTTTTTCTGTAAGACTTAGTTCTGTCCAAGTAGTAGCGCAACTGTCTGTGAATGTCCAGGGTATGCAGAAGTTTCTCCCCCTTATTTTGTGGATTTGGAAAGAAGGTAGGCAGGTGAATCGCTTGGTTCAATGAGACCCTGGATACCACCTTTGGCATGAATGAAGGATTGGTTCTCGGACAGACTCTGTCCTGATGAAAAATAAGAAATGGTTGTACTGCCATGAGGGCCTGCAATTCAGATACTCTTCTTGCTGAGATTATGGCCAGAAGGAAGGCAGTCTTCCAAGACAGGAACTGTAGTTCTGAAGATGCTGCTGGTTTAAAGGGAGGTAGAGTTAACTTTTCCAACATGAAGTTAAGGTCCCATGTAGGCACTGATGGTTTCCTTGGAGGACTGATGTTTTTAATTCCTCTTAGAAACTGCCTTAGGAGAAGATGAGAGAAGACAGGTGGATCAGTGTTGTATTCTGCTGAAATTGCTGAAGCATGAAGCATGAATTTTTATGGAAGAGTAAGAAAGGCCATCGTGGAGCATTTCTGCCAAGTATTCCAGGATATGTGCCATGCTCATCACTGTCGCATCTAGGCCCTTTGCAGTGCTCCAAGTGCGGTATCTTTTCCATTTTGCTGAATATGTCTTTCTTGTGGAAGGCCTGCGAGCTTCCATGATGATATCCTTCACTCTCTTGGATAGCTTTTCCTGGTGAGGAGTCAAGGTATTCTCCAGGCTGTCAGCTGCAGGGTTTTCAGGCTGGAGTTTTT
>NC_056737.1:1826256335-1826353835 GCF_019279795.1 Protopterus annectens
CATATTCCACAGGAAGGCTAGTTTCACATCGATTGGTTTATTGCACCAAAATATGATCAACATAGATATCTGCGACACCTGATGGCCATCCTCATGCATGCTATTAGTAGAGTTAAGTAGTCTGATGGCCTGTGGAAAAAAGCTCTTACTGAATCTGGTGGTTTTGCACTTCATACTGCGATAGTACTTGCCAGATGATAGGAAGGAAAACAGTCCATGGGCGAGGTGAGTGAAGTCCCTGACTATTTTAGTGGCTCTGCTGAGACACAAGTATAGGTCCTGAAGAGACAGAAGAGTGGTCTTAATAATTTTCTCGGCCGCTTTCACCACCCTTTGGAGAGACTTCCGATCCAGTGCAGAGCAGTTTCCGTTTTCCGTACCATACCAAAAGACTGTTTGACAGGATACTTTTTATAGTGCCTCTATAGAAGGTTGTGAGAACAGGAGGTGGAAGGTTTGCTCTTCTCATTTTTTTTGCAGAAAGTGGAGACACTGTTGCACCCGCTTGACAATGGAATTTGTGTTTATGGACCATGACAAGTCCTCCGCGATATGTACCCCTAAGAACTTGTTGCTTTTTATCCTTTCCACTATTTCCCTGTGGATTGTGAGTGGAGAGTGCACTCCATAGTTCATTCTGAAGTCAACAATTATCTCTTTAGTCTTGTTCACATTCAGTGCTATGTTGTTTTTGTCGCACCACACAATCAGTTGATTAACCTTTTTCTCGGTAGGCTGTTTCATCATCATTGCTGATGAGACCCACAACTGTTGTGTCATCTGCAAACTGTACCTGGCGATGCACGCATGGGTCAGCAAGTGAACAGCAAGGGTCTCAAGACACAACCCTGTGGTACCCCAGTGTTCATAATGATGCTCTCCGAGGTGTTCTTGCCAACGCATACTGTCTGGGGTCTATCTATGAGTAAGTCTAGTATCCCATTTCACAGTGGGATGCTGATACCCAGTTGAACCATTTTCTTTATCAGATGCTGGGGGATGACTGTGTTGATGGCAGAGCTGAAATCTATGAATAGCATATGCACATAGCAGTTTTTGTTTTCCAGATGGGCCAGAGATAAGTGAAGTGCCAATGAAATAGCTTCTACCGTGGAACAATTAGATTGGTATGCAAATTGGAGTGGATCAAAAGTTGCAGGAAGTCTTGGTGTTAGATAGTCCTTGACCAACCTTTCAAAGTACTTCATTACAGTGGAGGTGAGAGCTATTGGGCAGTAGTCATAGAGGCTTGATGGTGGAGTGTTCTTAGGCAATGGTATGATGGTTGTGTTTAAAACATTTGGGTATGATGGCCTAAGTCAAAGAGGTGTTAAGGACATCAGTGAGGATGTTTTTCAGTTGATCAGTACAATCCCTGAGTATTCACCCCAGAATGTTGTTAGGTCCAGCCACTTTTCTTGGGTTTACTCTGTGTAAGGTCCTCCGAACATCAGCTGGGTTGAGACAGAGCACATCATCATCCTGGCTGGTAAAGACTTTTATTGTTCTAGTGTTGTTCTTTTCCTTAAACTGGCTAAAATATATGTTGAGCAATTAATGCTATCATCGCACTGAGAAGATGAGGATCTGTAGTCAGTTATGGATTGAATTCCTTGCAACAAAAGCTCGGAGTCTTTTAGGTTCATAGGTAGATACTAGGCTATCAGCCCAAGGGCCTACATAAGCCTAGCTAACAAGGTTCCCTGGCTTACACCACCCAAGAAAGTTATTTTCCTGTGCCACTGTCAAGCAGAGACACAGAAGTGACCCCCGGGGTGTATTTCCTATTTCCCATCCACGCATCAAGATTTTTCTTGAAGAGTGCTAATGAAGAACTTTGCTTGACATAGATGGGTAGCCTGTTCCAGAGTATGGGAAGTCTCTGGGACAGGAATCTATCCCTCCAGCATGTCCTGTTTATTGTGGTGACAAGGTTTAGGTCCCTAGAGCATGTAGTCCGGAGGGATTGGGATTTCTTTACGTGTAGTATGTCCAACAGCTCTGGGTTTGACATAGCTTTGTATGTTAGGCAGAGATCACCTCGGAGTAGGTGATATGCTACGGAGTAAAGCTGGAGTTTTTTGAGGCGGTCGGTGTAGGGCATTTGTTTGAGGCCAGTAATCCTCTCTGTGAGGTACTTCTGTGGCCTTTCCAGCTGCTGCAGATGTCTTGTGAGGTACATTACAAAAGGGGCGTTGTACTCTATAATGGGTCTAATGAGTGATGAGTAGAGGGGAACAATGACCCCTTTTTTCCTGGATGAGAACACTTTTATGATGAGGTGTGCCATGTAGAAGGACTTCCTGACTACTGTGGCGATGTGACTATCAAAGGAGAGACTAGTGTCCACCTGGGTCCCAAGGTCTCTTATCATGCATTTGGTGTTAAGTAGATTGCTGCCTATGTAGTAGTTCATGGGTACAGAGTTTTTACTAAAGGGGATGACACTGCACTTTTTGGCACTGAGCTTGAGGCCATGGCTCTGACACCAGACCTCTTTCTCAGCGAGGTCCTTCTGTAGGATGTCCACATCATTTGGGGACTTCACTATGGCTCCAAGTTTGCAGTTATCTGCAAACTTTGTTAGCCAGAGGCCTTCTGTATTAGTCTGTGCTTCAGAGAAATAGATATCAAACAGGAGAGATCCCAGGATGGAACCCTGTAGTACTCCACTTGTTACTGCTTTGAGGTCAGATTTGGAATTTGCAACTTTTACAGTGTGGGTTCTGTCAGTGAGCTAGTTGGCAACCCATCTTGTGACGTAGGGATGTATACCTAGTTTAGTGAATTTAGCCATAATTCCAGAATGGGGATGATGTCGAAAGCCTTGGTGAGGTCAAGATAGGCTGTGTGAACCACCTTACCCTCATCTACGGCTTTGGTGACTGCCTCAAAGAAGTCGATCAGGTTCAGGAGGCATGATTTGCCTTTCACAAACCCGAACTGGGTGGGATCCAGAGTTTGGAGGTTACCAATGTCTTTGTTTATGAGTTTCATGATGATGCCTTCCATGGCCTTGCAGACCAGGCTCGTCAGGCTAATAGGTCGATAGCTCCTGGGATCAGTGGTGGCTCCTCCTTTGTGGAGTGGGATAACTGTTGCTGTGCGCCATTCAGTGAGCACAAAGCCTGATGCAAGGCTATTATTGAACATGGTGCTTAAGTGGGGAGCCAGTTCATTCTGAAGTTCATGTAAAACGCAGCCTGGGATGTTGTCTGGTCTCATGGATGCTGTGTTTTTGGCTTTAGAGAGTGCAGCTTTTACCTGCATAGCTGTGATTACAAGGACTCTGCATTCTTCCTGTATAGATATGGGCCCTTTAGGGGGTGAGAGGGGGGTAAAGTTAGCACTGAACCTATCTGCCAGGATGTTGGCAATATCAGTTGGTTCTGTAATTTTCATGCCTTTGTGCTGTAACTCAGAGCAGATCTGGGTGTTGCCATCGAGATTCTTGACATAGCTATAGAATGCTTTGTGGTTGTCCTTGGAATTAGTGGCAATTTTGTTTTCATAGCTAGCTTTGGAGGATCTTATAAGGGATCTCAGTGTCTTACTGAGGCTGACCAGGGAGCTCCTCCACTCATGGGATTTTACTCTCCTTTGCAACAGTTTCTTCCTTCTGTTGTACAGTTTGCTTATGGCAGGGAACCACCAGATTGGCTTCCTTTTTTTGTAGGATAGCATCTTGGTTCTGTTTGGGATAGCACGATCCATGCACTTGTGTAAGTGCTTATAGAGTGCATTTGTGTAGGATTCAGCAGTTGTAACTGTATTGTCCATCTGCATGGGTGTCATGAAGTTCACCACCTCTGTCTTTAGAAGCATGAAGTTGGCTTTGGAGACATTTTTTACTGTGGTTTCCTTAATGGGGGGTGGGGACGGGATGTGGATATCAAGGGAGATTATCTTATGGTCGGATTGGACCAACGAGGAGTTGACTTCAGGTGTGGAACACCGGTCACTCATGTTGGTAATGACTAGATCTAGGATATTGTTGCCCCTGGTGGGGCTGTGGATAAGTTGATCCAGGGCACTGGAGTTTATGAATTCCAGAAAGTGTTGAGCTAAGGAGTTGGTACACAAGTAGTTTTCCCAGTTAATGGTGGGGTAGTTGAAGTCGCCCATTATTAAGGTGTTTGGTTGAACCCTAATATTTTCCAGTACATCAAGAAAAGAGGAGTGGGAATCCTGGGGCATGGTGGAGGATCTGTAGCAAGCTACAATTTGGATTGCAGTTTTGCCCAGAGTTAGTTGCACTTGGATAACCTTGGATGCATTGTGCTGAGCAACTAGCCGGGAGGTGTGGATATCCTTAATTAATATGGACACACCTCCGCCTTTGGTGTTTCGATCCAGGTTACATGGCCGAAAAGTGTGGTATGAGTTATAGCCTGGTGGTGCAGGCATGCTCTCTGGAGTCTTGAACCAGGTCTCAGTCACTGCACAGATATCGATGTTCTCCATTTTAAGGAGTGCCTCGAGTGAGTGCATTTTGAGATTTAGATTTCTAGCATTACCCTCAGTTTTTGCTTGCCTGTTCCTGTTATGGTGGTGAATTTGTTATTTAAACCTTGCCTAAAAAATGCACTATAGGGGCAGCAAGAGCCTTAGCCAGTATCCGGAATCCCAGGGGTGACAGGTGCAGGTCTTCTGTGGCAAAGCATTGTGGTCTGTTTACCATGTCATCCCAAGCAGACAGATACTGGATCCCCTTAGAATGACACCAGAAGCTTAGCCAATTGTTGAAGCCAGTGATTTTGTCCTTGTACTGCGGTATCATTCTGGGCGATATCAGGATGCTACTCAGGACTAAGGTCATACCTGCCTGGGCTATAAGATTGGAGAGCTCTTCCATGTCTCTTTTCATGTAGTCCAGTGAGGTACATCTCAGGTCATTCACACCAACATGGACAATGACAGAGTCATATTTGTACATGTTGTGAAATGACCTGAGTGCGTGGGTTATGTGGCAGATTCTGGCACCCGACAGACAGCTGACAGCAACCTTCTCCGTGTTTAGCCTGGTGAGTAGGGCATCATTGTGCCTGACAATAGAGCCACCTATGACTAGTGTGTTGGGTACGTTGTTTTGCCTTATTGGCTGTGGTTGAGTGGCACACTGAGTCTGTGGGCTATGTGTCTTTTGGGTTGTGTTGGGGGATGGAGGTTGCTTGCATTTCTGCTTTGGAGGTCTCTGTTGCTTAGACAGATTATTATTGAGAGCCTCCGTGAATGTTTTTATGTTATTATGTGTGGATTTTGGTGGTATAGATTTAGTGAGACTATGTGATGAGTGTGGTGTGGTGCAAATGTTTACCTTCTCCTCATGACTGTCAAGTTCAGTCTTGGTTGGAGAGGGCTTTACCTCCAGTTTGGCTAGATAAATGCATCTCTCACAGATTGTAGTGTTGGGTGGTAGGAGGAGAGGGTTGTCTGTGTACATGAGGCAATTTCTACATTGCCTCAAGATGCCCAGATTCATCAGATAGACAGGAGAGAACATTGCGATTTGACCCTTGGACATGCCTGAATAAAAAACTATTTTCCTCTAGATAAGTGAGGAAAGTGAGTACAAGAGCTGTTTTTCTCTAAGCAAGTGAGAAAAGTAAGTACAAAAACTGTTTTCCTCTAGGTAATGAGGAAGATTGAGTGCTATAGTAATTAGTAGCTTATTTAGTGCTTACAAGATCTGAACAAGTGCTGAGCATGAATAAGCAAATTTAAGTGCTAAAACTAAGAATCTATATCTGCACTAGACGAGTTACAGGACAGAAACAAGTGCAAATGCAGGCCTTCAAATCAGAAAGTTGAGAGAGATAGAAGAGATTGCCCAAACGGCCAACAACTGCAACTTCCAGACCAGAACCACTCCTTATGTGGTAGACAGGTTACCCAGCGCTCACCACTCCCATTGACAAGCCAGAAGGCCTCCCTCCAACACAGAAAGGCCCTGGGGGGCTCAGAAGCCCACACACAGTCCTGGACACAGCAAATCTGTATCTGGAACACTAGCCACAGGAAAGGTAGGAAACAGGCTTATAGTTTGTTTTTTTTTTACAGAAAAGTAGCAAAAACAGTAGTAAAAACAATTCACATGCAGTGCAAGCTAGCACACTTGAGTATGTAGCAATATTAGACCAAACACAGTTTAAAAAATGCAATTAAATTAAAAAGGACCAAGAGCAAGTGCAGAAAGAGTTTATTAGGTAGAATGTGGTAAAGAGATGGAACTGGGGGAGTGTCCCAGATCAAATCTACAGTGGGGTGGGCAACTGCAAAACCACCAAATTTAAACTACAAACCAAAAATAGGGAGGGTGGGTGAGACAAAACAGTTTCAACAGAGATCTAAGCAACAACTAACAATACAAACTTTAAAACCAAAAAAATATACTCAGCTCTGTATATTTGCTGATCAGTCTCTCAGAACATTGAGACAACAGTTTCAACAGAGATCTAAGCAACAACTTACCGTACAAACTTTAAAACAAAAAATATACTCAACTCTGTATATTTGCAGATCAGTCTCTCAGAACAGTGAGACAACAGTTTCAACAGAGATCTAAGCAACAATTAACAAACTCTATAACCAAAAAAAATATACTCAGCTCTGTATATTTGCAGATAGTATGGAAGGCAGTCTTTCAGAACACAGGTTCCAGCAATTAAATGCAGGCTGTTACTAACAGGTCTGTGAAGTGACTCTGAATTTTGTGTTCATAGGCATGTTTGGCATCTCTCACACTCCTATTTAGATTTGCACTGGCTAACCAAAGGGCATCCTTATCCCCCGACTTAAGGGTAGCATTGAGTGCTCTCAGAAGCTTGCACACCCCACTTGTAAGCCAAGGTTTCTGGTTGGCCCATATGGTGATGTTCTTATTGACTGTCCCATCATCCATGCACTTTGATATATATCCCATCATTGACTCTGTGTACTCACCTAGGTTGATATGCTGGTTTACAGTGGTCGCCTCTTTGAACATGTTCCAATCTGTGCTTTCAAAACAATCTTGAAGTGCTGAGACTGCTCCCTGTAGCCATATCCTTAATTGCTTCTTGGATAGCTTTCCTCTGGTTAATAATGGTCTGTACGCTGGAACTAGCATTACAGAGAGATGGTCTGAGTTTCCCAGGTGTGGGTGAGGCACTGCCTTAAATGTTAGTTTGACATTTGTATAGACCTTATGCAATATGTTCTTACCCCTAGTTGCAAAATCTATTTGCTGATAGTAATGTGGTAGAACTGACTTCAGATTGGCCTGATTGAAGTCTCCTGCTATTATGTGAACATGGTCTGGATTCTGGTTTTGTAATTCACTGATCAGCTGGTATAATGTTGACATTGCTTCATTTACATTAGCAGTGGCAGTAATGTATACAGCTGTGATACTAACCCCATTAAATTCCCTAGGCAAATAGAATGGTCTACATTCTTGTGACATGTACTCTATATTTTAAGAGCAGTGAGTGGAGACCATCTTGCAGTTGGAACACCAGTTATTGTTGACATAAATACAGATTTCTCTTCCCCAAGATTTCCCACTGAGAGTCTGGGATCTGTTTGCTCGAAATAATGATAGCCTCTCCACAAAAAACTGCACTCTCATTAATGTTGGAATTTAGCCATGTCTCAGTGAAGATAAGCACACAACAGTTTTTCACCTTGCTTTGAGTAGTCAACTCTAGTCTTAGGTAGTCCATTTTGTTTTATAAGGAGCAAGTGTTTGCCAGTAAAATAGACGGAATTGCAGGCCTGTAGGGGTTAGTTTTTAATTTGGCAGTGATTCCAGCCCGGGATCCACATTTTCATGATCTTTCACATCTCTTTCATCTTCTCCTCCTTCTATAACTGGTAAAAGTTGATTGTGCTTGCACATAGCACTTTGGACCATGTTTGATCATGATTCCTAACTCACAGTGTGTTGTAGGCCTCACAGGCCCGCAGACAGTAACTCAGCAAGCCTTTCACATGGAGAGCTTAAGAGTCGAAATTCTAGCACAGTATCTCTGCTATAACTTAGTTTTGCATCTGTATGTTCGTCTGATTCTGTTACTTCCTTTAATTTAGACATAACATTAAACACATACTGCACATTTTCCTAACATTCTTAAATTAACTTAAGTTGGTAGAGCACTTTACAATATCAGTGACTATTTTTTGGAAAACCTCATGATCATTTTGGTGAATTTATATAACTGTATTTAGGTACTTAACCCAGCGTATGTTCTCCAGATGTGCAAACTGCATGCATTTCTACCTTTTATGAATGCCATTTCCTTCACGAGCGTTTAGTGGTTGACAAAATATGTGCCATTTTATGCCACCGATATAACTGCCTTCACAAATAATCTTGCTTTTATTTGTAGTACTTTTAGTAGCAAATTTTACTTCCACCATTAGGTGTCAGGGTTGCCTTTTAATCATTAACTGCTTGTCAGACTGTTGTCGATGGTATACTTTTCTAATGATTTCAGTTGCCCACAGAATGATAAAATCTATGCATGACTCATAACAAGTGTAAAAGAGATATTTGGAAGGTGAAGGACATGTGCAGATTGCATGAAACTAGAATACTAATTTCATCTAAATTATCCAATTGAAAATGACTTCACACACAGATTCTGTGAAAGGAACAGTAAACGACACGAGCTAAAACATTTCTCATACTACATTTAACACTGTCAGACAGCTTTTCTCTGATCAGAATCCAAATGGTGCACCTCCATGCCTTTCTCTGTCCTCAGCACTTGTACACCCTCACATCAGTGTGAGCTATTTCTCATTATCTCAAAATCCTTTTAATAATAAGCATTTCTCAAGCACCTTGCTAGATTCTTTTCTCTCTGTAGAGTGTGCAGTTTTTGCTTCTGCTAAGTTATGTCAGTACCAGCTGTCTGGATCCTATTATAAAATTATTTGTTGGATGTATAGTTTAGTGCAGCAGTACCCTTAAATATTAGGGTCTATTACTTGTTCTGACCCTTCGGGTCTATTCATCGAAATGCAGGAATGTTGGTAAAGCTTGCTGCCAGTTCACTAAGGCATACCTTACTTTCCGTAACCTCCAATTTTTACCTAATATGGTACAACACTTCCATAGCACTTCATCTCTTTTTCAGGAGGGTTGTACTACAGGACACCTGATTTTCTGCATTACTATTAGGGTTGTCACATGTCAGGAAAGTTTCCTAACAGTCAGAAGCTCAGGGTCTCTGCCAGGAAATCCAGAAGCATTGTCCTTGTCAGAAATTCTGTTTTATGGAGTACTTGCCAGCTATTTTGAGTCATTCTGAGTGCAACCATTTGAAATGTTGGGACCCACTACAACGAGTCCCAAAATATGAAGACAGAACAGTCAAAAAACAGACTTACATATATTATGTCTGAGATGGCCATTTCCCAGAATATTCCCTTTTCTCTGAGGTATGGCTGTCTCAGAGTTGATATATATAAGTTCTGGGGGTGTGGGGAGCTTGCTGCCACATTGGAGAGTACAGCGGGGCTTGCAGTCCTGCAAAAAAGAAGTTAAGTTTAAGGAAGAAGAGCGATGTTCGAGATTCATTCTTCTCTCGTAGTTTCGTTTTTTTTCAGCTTGTCGTCATTCAGCATTTCAAGAGCTGACATTTCAATAGGAAGCCCATTCTGAAAGGTAACACACTTCTGAAGTATAGTTCCCAACATCTTTGCTGTTTCACTTGGATTACCTATTTGCATTTAAATTATTTTTGTCAAAATAGTCTTTCGTTTGTTTGACCATTAACAGGCAGTTTAAAAGAATCCTTTTCATGATATGTCTAAGAAGTACACAAAAGTCTTTATTGTTCTTTTTATAAAAGTGAAACAATTGATCTGTCCTGCAGTTAAACTTATATGCTTTTTACCTTCAGTGTAAATAATGCTATAGATATGAATAAACCTGGATTCAGAAAAATTGTAAAGTACACATTGCAAGAAATAGTGCACAAATGTTATTAATTCTTTTTCGGTTCCTCATTTCCTCAACATGGTTGTTAGATCCCTGTGCTTATCTAATAGTTGCAACAAACAAACCAGTTGCCAAAATAATATTACACATATCATTTAACATGGGAAGCATGTTTATACATTTATCTGTTGTATTTAGGATATTATTTACTGCTTCTTCAAAACTTTTGATAGCATGATTATTTAACTTTGCAAGAGAAGCAATGCACAGACATTGAGGTGACGATACTGAAATGGGTGTGGCAATGGGTGGAGCAAAGGGTGGGCACTTGTCAGGTTTTTGCCTTTTCCATAGGTAGCAACCCTAGTTACTAGCTTCAGTATGAATATCAGATATAATACACGCTGACACATAATTTTTGCCCCGTTTTGCTCATCACTCTTACTTTTGTAAAACTAACCAACGAATGTCACAAAGGTTAAAATAAATATTTACTGTGTTTTCCTTTACTATATCATCACTTGCAGGCCCTATTACTTTTCCATCCATCCTTCCTTCCTTCCTTCCATGTCATGGAAAATGTTTGCAGCATAAAATCTCAGCATTTTATATTTAAACTCCTGCCTTTCTGCTTCTGTTAAGTCTGATTTCTTCTCTGCTTATTGTAAACCTTTGATGTCTTCCTTAACTGCTTTAGTACTACTCTAGTCTTCTGTTCGCAGCTCTGTTTCAATTCTTAGTTTGTCTATAGTTTTCAAAGTTCCACATTTGTGCTGTCTGTTTATGCTGCATACATGTCATTTCTCCCGTGCCAGCCAACTTGATTTAATTAGCTACATAACATTTCATTTTATTCCTTAGTTTGTTTGTTTGTATGCTTGTTAACTTGGTAAGTGAACTGGCCCAAGGACCCTTTACAGCCTTCATCCAGGCCATGGAGTCAGAGACAAAGCCCATAGAATATACAGTGATTTGTACAGCAGTCCATTGTGCTGCATCTCAGTCATTAATAACAGAATAAACTGAATTGCGTAATAGATTTCAGGTGGCATAAATAGAACATAGAGAAATACTGTTAAATTTCTTATTCTCACAAGATTTGCAGCAGTAATATAAAACTGACAACATACTGAAAAATAATTAATTATTATAGCATCAGAAGCAAGCTCTACTCCAAAGAACAGGACTATGTACAACATTTACAGTCTTTGCTGACAAGTTGTTATACGCAGCATGAAATGTGTTTTCAGCAAAAACGCCCTGAGTACTAGAAGCAAAAAAGTAGAAGATTAATATAAAATGCTCTGATTTGGCCTTCAGATGCTGCAAATGTATTGCATGAAATCTACAAAGTTACTTAGTAATTAGGTTATGCCTAAATATGTAAACTTGTGACTTCAGTACTTGTACAGTCAATTAACTGATTAATTCATGTTTGCATTTAGTTATTTAATCACCTAAGTAAAACTTTGTACATACGCACCACTATCTAACAGGGATTTAAACTTTATGAGATTCTGAAGTGTATCACCGAACAGACTGGAAAGAACAAAAGTCCTATTGCAGATGCATATAGGATGCTGACAGAAAGAGACATACAAGAATATTTGCTAACTTGCATTTATCAAAGGGATTATAGGACAATACAAAATGTTTCTAAAAGTATTTTAACATACTTTTTAATATATAATAGTACACCGAGCATACCTCTCAACCACTCAGATCAAGACATCTGGACAAAGCTATAAATAATGGTGGGACAAAGGTCCAAAAATAGGGACAGTTTTAAATATTACTCTTACAAACTTACATTACCATGAATTTTCTAAAGAGAATGAAGTCTGAAACTCAAATGCCTGTCGTTATTTTCTGACTTCAGTCCTCAATAACATGGCAATGATTTGCCACAAAACCAAAATTTTATGAGGAAGAAAACAAAAATATGAGACAAAAATCTGGACATTCTGCAAAAATCTGTACAGTTGAGAGGTATGACTGAGGTTTAATAATGCAGTCATAAACTACATTACAGTAATGATAAATTTGTTACACATTTCACAGCGATTAGTGGTAGTGAACAAGGAGTAAGCCACTTTTTTATGAAGTATTCAGCTCATCAAAAAAAAATTATATTTACATTAGGAGTAGGTATGAAATAATGTTAAAACTAAAAAACAGATGTATGTAGGATTCAAACAAAAGACTGCGGCAAAACTGAGAAACAACTGCAAAAGGGGATAGGGTTTGGCCTAATGGTCGAGGTGTTTTCATCACAGGCACAAGATACAGGATTTGTTTCTTTGGTCACTGACTAGTCATTGGCTAAGCATGTAATAATTGCCAGACTCATTACCTATAAACCTAAAACATTTGCAAGCCTTCCTTTATCAAAAGGCATCATGGAAGATATTCAAATGCAATACAGCTAATTCTCTACCATGGCTAGTATAAATAATGGGTAATCAGACTCTGCTGTTATGAAAATAGTTTATACATACTGGTATTTCTGTTATGGGTAAATGTTTATATCGATTTTGCATAATCTTTAATATACATTTTTCTTTAAACCATTTTTTCAGAAGATCAACTGACAATGTGAAATTACAAATGCCTGATTCCTGTTTTATCTTTTAATACTACTTAAGCTTGAGTGTAAAATTAGAACTGATATTCTTTGCATGCCTTTATTGTCTGTACTCCAGTTTGTGAATCCTGAGTCATTCTTGTGCACAGGAGATGTCTAGGAGATTTCCCCAACCATGTAATATTGCTAAGAATAGAGGGATGGCTGCTAAGTGTATGCTGTGGCATGTGGAATCAGGCCTGCTGTTTGCCTGAGTGGAAGATACATGTTTTGTTTTATTAAGTGAGATCAAATCTTGCTCTTCAAGACAGTCTGGAAGCTCCATTATATCTGTTAGGTGCAAAATGATGCAGCTATCAAATATGACTCAAGCAATGGGGATTTATTCTGAAAGTTTCATTAGAATATTTTGATAATAACTAGATGCAAAAAATGTTTGGGTTATAAGTCTCATTTGGAGTTTTTAGCAGAAAATGTTGGTTATATGAAACTGATATGTAATTGTTAGAGTTAATTGTGAAAATAGCAGTTCGTGTCATTTACGGTAGCTTTACTTTTCTTTCTCAGATCCCACCAGCTGAAGCACACAGAAATTTAAAGACAAGAGCTGCAGACCCAGAAAAAGTGTTTGCCCACTTTCCAGGGTTGGGACCATGCTGCATTATGGGTCACTATAAATTCATGTTAATAGCTAGGAAGTCCATGCCTCACTGAGTGCACACCAGTATTGGGGATCTCAGCAGAGATTTTAAAACACTAAGGTACTGGCACTGGGGATCACACCAACAGCACTACTAGATAGGGGCCAAGGGTACTAGCTGCTAGTACAAGGGTCTAGGGAACTACTAAAGGGGTGCTGAATACCGCACAATGTGGCTGGGCTAATATATGCCTTTGGGCAGATAGCCCAGTACCAACCTATGAGTGGTAGTGCAATAGGACGACTAGTGTGCCATACTTTGGGGATCACACAATTGCTTCTGGCTGATGAGATGATGAGATTAATGGGTCTATATTATAAAATCGAAAAGACGTTACCGCGAATGCTCACGAGTGAAAATGCCGGTAATCGAAGTTGCTATTACACCCCCTGCTAAATATATATTCTAACTCTGAGGTCGTACTACAGCCTGGAAAGGGCAAATATCCCACTCCTCACTGTAACATTACCCCACAATCATGGTTTCAATTGCCGGCATTTTTGCTCATGTGAGCATTTGCGCTAAAGTCTTTTCGTGCATCTAATAGAGAGCCGAGATTAGTAAGGGAAGCTGAAATCAAATTGCTGGAGGAAGCTTAAGATGGTATTGTTAGCAAAGCACCTCTGAAAAAGTCATCATTCACTATTTTAGTTATTAATTCTTGATGGAAGCACATATCGCTAAAATTAAAAATAAAGTGAAGCTAAATTGTACTGAGAGAGTACTGTACTGCAAAAAAATTAAGTTCCTCTGTTCTGACCATATGGCTATTTGGGTATTTATAAAACTGAGATGCCATAGATTCCCAGGGGAAATAAGAAGGAAAGAAGGTGTAGCAATTCTTGAAAGGAAGGGTTAGATGCATAGAATGGCAAATGACAGTGTTATCATATGGTACGGGTATGACTCCAACCCATTGCCCCTACCTTGAATATTTATGCAATGAAGTTATTATGCACTGATATTAATTATGCAAGAAGAATTTATTTTACTCACTCCTGTCTCTCCATCCAGTAGCCACAGGTCCTCAAGGTGTGTTGTTTTGTGCCTATGCACCTCCCCGTACCTTTACCCACAGGAATGACAGTGAGAGTAACTTGGATGACTGCCCACCTTCTCACCACCTTTCTAGACATGATCACATAAGGAGCTCAGTCTTGAGGATGTGCACATTTCTGTGCACTCAATCTCTTTGAGGATAGTTGCACATAGAGAGGTGATTACTCCAACAAAGCTATCCCAGATACCTGAACAGGTCACTGTAATGATGCTATGGCTCTTTGTGCCTCACTACAGTAATGCAGAACTTTGGATAAAGCTTCATGTCTTTTTCAGTCATTTAGAAGCCATGTAGATGATCTGTCCTGGGCTGTTGGCATCAGAGAAAGAAGGATCTTTCTTTCTCTCTCTCTCTCTATCTATCTACGTCTGTGAGTCGTCATGGCTGAATATCAGAAGAGTAGTGAGACTTGAAATGATGCCAAAGGCCATATGTCTGTACCACAAGGCACATCTGCATGGAGAAACTATGTAAGAATGGTAATGCCAGTGCTGAGGAAGACAGGCTAGGAGGAAAAACATAAAGTCTACATTCTATGACTCATCTTCTTTGGATAAAAACTTAATAAATCCTTTCTTATACAGAAGACTCCAGGAAGTCTCCTTCATCGATCCTTTCTAATGAACATTCATCTGGGGTCATGCTTGTAGAAGATAAAGTCAGCTATCCCACACAGTATCCCATACAAAGTGAAGCACAGCCTGAAACATGAATATACAGGCACTGGCTCTCCCAGCACCTTTGCAGAAGATAGGATGTGGAGCTGGTCTTGTTATCTTGATCCTTAAGAACTGGAAACCTATTATACAGTTTTGCTAACTGTGATTCAGAATAACATTTGCCAGAGATTTAAAGCCAGCTATAGGATTCAGCAAGTAATATAAAATCAAAAGAGCTACATTTAGAGTCTGGACTGCTCTTTGAAGAATGGAGCATGAAGACGAGTGAGACAAAACTATACCAACACTGCTTATTAAACTTAGCCACTGCATCTCTATTATTCCTGGCATATTGACCACATTCCTGGTCTACTATATTTATGCTTTTTGTGAAGGCTTTCACTACTGGAAATATATTTGCTTGCTCTATTTTTTTAATTTGAATAGCCATTCACATCTTCTGGATTCATATTTTGTAACAGTTCCTCAGTATGTGACTTCTAATTTGGGAGGCAATACTTTTTCCCCATTTTCCTGTGTGACATTCTGCCATCATCTACCTCTCCTACATTTGTTGTTAACATGACAAGTCATGCATTCAGTCATCGTGTACCTGTCCTGCATTTGCCATTAATGTGGTAAGTCATATACATTTTGTCACTATGTACCTCTCCTATGTGTGCCATTAATAAGTCATATAGAGTTTGTCATCATGTACCTCTCCTATGTGTGCCATTAATGTGGTAAGTCCTATAGATTTTGTCATCATGTACCTCTCCTATGTGTGCCATTAATGTGGTAAGTCATATAGATTTTGTCATCATGTACCCCTCCTATGTGTGCCATTTAATATGGTAGATCATATAGATGTTGTCATCATGTACCTCTCCAATGTGTGCCATTAATGTTACAAGTATCACACATTCTGTCATTACATACCTCTCCTGTATATGCCACATTCATTTACATTTTGTTATCATATAACTCTCATGTATGTGTCATTAATCTGGCATATCATACTAATTCTATCATCATGTACCTCTTGTACATGTGTCGTTCACATGACAAGCCATGCACTGAGTCATCAAGTAGCTCTTCTGTATGTGTCATTAATGTGGCAACTCATATGTATTCTGCCATCATGTACTTCTCCATTATGTGTCATTAATGTAGTGAGTCATACACATTCTGTCATCGTGTACCTCTCCTGTATGTGTCATTAATGCTGCAGCACATACGTATTCTGTCATCAAATACCTTTCCTGTATGTGAAAATAACATGACAAGTCATACACATTTTTCATCATGTTCCTCTCCTATTTGTCATTAATGTGGCAAGTCATACATATTTTGTCATCATATACCTCTCCAGTATATGTCATTAATGTGGCAAGTCATATGCATTCTGTCATTATGTACCTGTCCTACATGTGTCATTTACATGACAAATCATGCATTCAGTCATGTACCTCTTCTGTATGTGTCATAATGTAACAAGTCATATGCATTCTGCCATCATGTGCCACTCCTGTATCTGTCATTAATGTGGCAAGTCATATGAATTCTGTTCTCACACACCTTTCCTACATGTACCATTAATGCGGTAAGTCATATACATTCTATCATCATGTACCTTTCCAGTATGCGTCATTAATATGGTAAATCATACTTTTGCTTATCAAATTTTCTTAGCTAAACGTGCTTTATATTTGAACTCCTAAGGACGTTTATGCTTTTCTCAAGGTAGATGAAAATTACCGTACACACAAAATTAATAATACAGATTTTGTAAATAAGATTTTTTTTCCTCCCTTAGAATTTTGTACTATTGACTGTACACATTGAGATCTAGTTCACTTGAGTTCAGCTCTTTGATTAATGCCATAAATCGAAGCACACCATACCTCTAACTGTACAGATTTTTGCAGAATGTCCAGATTTTTTCTAATAGTTTTGGTCTGTTCCTTATAAAATTTGTGATTTTCTGGCAAATCAGTGAAATGATATGACGATTGAAGTCACTAAATAATGATATACATTTGTGTTTTAGACTTTATACCCTTCATAAAAATGCATGCTAAGACAAAATATGTTATTCTATAAGCTTTCTGAGTTTATAAGAGCAATATTTAAAAGCTGTCCCTATTTTCGGGCCTTTGTCTCCCCATTCTGTGAGGCTTTGTCCAGATTGTTTGTGCTAAGAGGTTGAGAGATATGAAACACACTCTATGGCCAGAATTTTACACTGCATGTTCCTCCAACATTAATTTAAGAGAAGGATTGTTACTGTTTTTAATTGTTTATACAATCAGTATGCCTGGCCACCTCATCAGCTGAGTACCATTATAACATTTTCTGTTTTTGTTACATTAGAATGCCTGTCTCATCTCTTACTGTTCGTGTACTGTATTGGACCATCTTCTGACATTTGTCCCTTTGCCAATAGACATGGTATTTTAGTTTCACAGATATTCACTTATTTGACTTTATATATTATATGAACGCTCCGCAATTAAGCACTGCAAAATGTCTAATCCTACAAAAAATTGTTCTGCCATGTAGTGACAGTCAAAATATTACCCAACACTCCCTAACAACTTTTATGCATGCAACAAATCCTCTTGCACCCCACAAGTAGGGATCAAGCTCCCCCAACCCAGTCTCTCTCTCTCTCTCTCTCTCTCTATATATATATATATATATATATATATATATATATATATATATATATATATATATATATATATATATATATATGTATATATATATAGTTTACTATCAAAATCTCACAACTGACTAGTGCACGTGTTTATATATGTGACCCGAAATGTCGTAAAATCCAATAACCAATCATTCACATAACCGAAAGTGGGAATTAAGGAAAGTCAACAACTCAGGAATGTCAACTTTACTGAAAATACCAACACTTCCGGTTATGTGCCACAACTTTTTGCAGGGGGACAAGCACCCCTGCACTCCTCACATCCCCTGCTACTTATATATACAAATTCCAAGATCGCACTACAGTGAAGGAAAGGATAAATTTCTCGATCCCCACTATAGTGTGATTCAAAATAACAATCCACAAGAGTGATGCACACTAGCATTCGCTCTTGTGGATTCAAACATTTAAAAAGCAAAGTTACGACAACTTAGAAAAGTGCCTTTCAGCCTTCCAAGGTCGAGTAATGAATTTCTGAAATTTTGATGGCAAACCTATCAAAATGCCACAACTGATTATAGTGTTCATGTCTGATGTCGTACTAACTCTGAGTAAATGGAATAGGTAGAAAACAAAAACAAGACTCAACCTTTCTGTTCAGAGTCCTGCTAAGCCAAAACTAAATTACAGAATCTGAGACAGAACCATTTCTGATACACTGCCCACAGTCTTCCTCTTGGAATTTTTTTCTGACATGAAGAAATAGCATATGAATTCCTGTAGTGTCGCCCCTCCCCTTTCAATCACAGTCATCTTCCTGTGCTGACTTCTTATTCTTTATAATAACCACCCACATATCATGTAATTTTAGTCTTTATAAGTTTTTTTTGTCTGGGCAAGTAACCTTTTCCCACCAATTAGAACCTAATTGCATAGGCTTTCTAGAAATTTTCTTAGGCCTCCCTGTCTGTGTGTTTCGCACATGCAAACACCTACTTAAAGCTCTAGTGTCTGCCATTATACAGCTGTCACTATTGTTCCTAGGTTACACAACTGTGTTTTCAAGTTAGAGAGAGCTACACTATAGAAATAGATTGTCACAGTCCCTCACTGGCACTGCATGTTTGTATCCGCGACTAATGCCCCTGAGTTTTATTTGTGTAAACAGGTCTATACTGCCTATTCTGTGAGTCTAACTTACATTTTAAGGAGAAGAACTGCTACCCTGTCCTGGTGGGGCAAGTACATTCTCAAACACCTTAAGTCAGGTATTGTGGAGAAGGCATAAACAGTAGGATTTCCTTGCCTGTGTGTTGGCAGCAATGTAGCTTTTTTTCAGCTTCTAGCTTCCTTGGGGTGGTTGGATTCACCATGTGTCCTTGATTTCTGGTGGTCCTGGTTTTGCTAGTTCACCCGTAGATTAGGTTCATAGGATCATAGATTAGTACTAGGCTAACTGCCCTTGTGAGTCATTTTAAGCCTAGCTAATTATCCCTTGTGAGACTCAAACCCTGCGCCTTGTGTTTGTAAGGCAAACACCTTAACCATTAAGCCACCCTCCCAACCCTGAAGCTGTGGTTCCTTTTACTAGGAGAAATTGTGGTCATCTGGTCTACTTGACTCTCGAAGAAAAGACTCTCACTCAGTACTTTTGATTTCATATATTCTTTGTTGGGCAGATGAGCACTGCTTAGAAGCCCCTTGCTGTATATGCATTGTACAAGATGAGGAGACTAAGGCAGAAATCTTCAGTGGTAACCTCGTATTAAATACTTAATTGTCTCCAGTTCTTCCAGACAATGTGCTAAAAATAAACCATCATTTGCTATACTTATTTGTAGTAACACAGTTAAATATAATGACTAAATTATTCTTCAGTGACATTAAGTGTAAACTGTGTGTGTGTGTGTGTGTGTGTGTGTGTGTGTGTGTGTGTGTGTGTGTGTGTGTGTGTGTGTGTGTGTGTGTAGGTTGTACTGTTCATTTTGAGCCACTTTTCTGAAAAGACTTCATTTTCTGGGTATAACTTAACATGATGCATTGAAAAACAGAGGTATGCACATATTTAACATACTTTTCTGTGTTTTGTCTAGATGTTTCTGTGCACAAATATGTTTAGAAGACAGTGTGATATTCAGAAATGACCCTGTCTGTCAACAGTCAGAGAAAGGTTTCTTCCAATTTACTCAGGGTAGTTTCCCACTTTCATGTTAAAAGAAAAAATCCATTTTCTTAGCTAGTTGTGCCATGATATTGCCATCTGGCAGGGGGTGCAGACCCAAGCATTTCACACAATTTGTAAGTGAATAAACAATAGTTAGCATATTTAAATGAGACACATATGTGTGCTTTGTGATGTATCATGTATGGCCATGGTGCAAACATGGCATTGTGAAGGATATGGAAAAAATGTCTAAAAGGATATTTAGTTAACTGCCAGTTGAAGGGATCATAGAGTCTGTTTCTTTAAACCAAGACTGCAGCTACCCTCCCAACATCTGTACCCCAACTTGTATTTCCACTCTACCCCTATATTTGGCCCCATGTCTTCACATTAAACTATGCAACTGGTATAGAGACTTACTTCACACTCCCATAAACATCTTATTGAAATTATGCTTCCTCATTTAGTAATTCAGCTGGTTTTTGAGCAATTTTATGTCTTCTAATTCTTTTATAAAACGTCTTTGGGCTCATCAAATTTGGCAAGGAAAAGAGCATAACTAGTTTTTCTTTAGTATAACCCCAGAACAGCAGACAACTGATAGCCAGAGAGAAAATGACTACAGCATTACACTTCATGTAGTAGAAGCAGCCATTAACAAAAATGGCACCCAGCCATATCTACTAACCGAGAGGGTCCGATTTTGCTCTTCCTCTCTTTTTCAAGGGCTTTTTTTTAATCTGCTGCAGATGCAAATGAAATGGGGAGCAGCTGTAAAAAGAATGTCTTTGTAAAGTTATTTGACAAGTGGCTTTCTGTCATAGTACTAACTACTTCAGGCAAACTGAAAGGTTAAGTGTTTGCCTCAGCTGCTGTTCATGAAAGCAAGCATTCTTCTGTGGAGTACCTTAAAGAACCAATTCACATCAGCCTGGGGACTTGCAGAATGAATTTTCTGGTGTATATATATATATATATATATATATATATATATACACATACACACACACACACACACACACACACACACACACATACATATATATATATATATATATATATATATATATATTACAAACTATTAGAAGCTCAGATTTGCAACTTGGCATTGTGTTTGGCTGAATAGTTCGTAGATGCTGAGAATGCTTACTGTGCTATAAATGATCATTTAAAGTTGAAGACAAATCAGCATTAATGCTGCTGTTAGAAATTAGATTATAGCTTAACAAATGAGTATATACAGTAGGGAAATTGTGCAGATTTTTTTGTATATTACCTTTCACTTTTTTTATTATTACTATAATGTTCTGTGTTAAAATATTTATTCAGTTTCCCTCCCTACCTCTAACACTACTCACTTCCTACAATGACTACCACAGACAGTGTGCACATTTTGTAGCCAACATCCATTCATATTTTTATAGTCTGAATGCTGGTAAATGTATCATGACATAGGATGACAGAATAACTGCAATAACATGGGAAAATGCTATAACACTTTTCTGCATTGCATTGCAAAATAATCACTTATGACTAATTGTCAAAATAATGTTCGTTTTTCCATTGTCCTGACATAAGAAACCAAAAGCATAAAAAAAAAATATCAACACTTCAAATGTTACGAAATCAAATCTGTAGATTCATTGCTTTTGCCTTTATGTTGATCTAAAAGAGCTCATTGAAGCTTGTTGCGTCAAAGTGGAATCAGTCATATCTAGAAGATAAAAGAAAACTTTTACATGGGGACTGTACCCTCCTCATATCCATATAGATGGTTGCGCTCTGTCTCTCAAAAGTTATTTCAGTTTTTGTTGAGCTACACATGTCTCATAGGTAGGTACTAGGCTATCTGCCCGAAGGCATTTATAAGCCTAGCCAGAATGTGTTGGCTTTCGCCACCCCCTTAGATTAGTTCCCTGTGCCTGTGTCCAGCAGAGCCACTAAAGGGATCCCCAGGATAAACTTTCTGTTTCCCATCCACTCATCAAGATGTCTCCCTGCCTTAACTGATTAAATGGGTTGAAGAAAACTGACAGCCACCCAAACATGTGCATCACTTTGATCTCCTGGCTAGAACCAGCTGGTTACCAACCTCCAAGCTTAGAAAACAAGGGGGGGGGGGTCCATATTCTTGTCATCTGTCACATCAGTTTGGAAGCCAGTGCTAGTGGCTACCACACAGAAGTCTGGGTGAACTGAGGTCTGTTCTAACCTTAAAATCTTTCAGAAACATTGGGTTAAAATGTGACTATGGCATCTCATACTTAGGAAATATCTCACTACTTCTTTGTACTTAATGATATTTTTTACAATTGCTATGTTTTTTTCTTGCCAATTTGTTGTTGGCAGTAGGTCTTGTTTTACTTTCCTTTGCTTTGTACCTATCTATATCTACTCTATCTTTCTATCTATCTGTCTGTCTATCTATTTTTTTTTTTGCTAGTTTTTACGAATGTCTTGTCCCTGTAGCTTTCCATTTCTCCTTGTCTCCCCTGGACCACTGCAAAAGGGTACACTGCATATGTCTTTCTCTGCACAGGAAGACCTATCAGCCATCAGGCTATGAGTGACCCTAAGGCTGGAGAAAAGCAATTAAGAAACCATTGCAGTCAGCTGTGTTTTTCTTAATCTCTACTTCCTACTGATACAAAGGGCAAATGTCAGAGGTGGGGGTGAAGTGTCTCCACAAGGGACATACCATCACCTCTGTGGTGGCACTTCCCTCTTATGTACCCATCTATCACAGAAATGGCTTCTCCTTCATAGCCCTGCTTACCACCAGGACTCATGAAATGGACATACCCTCCCCTGCATGCCCCCATGCCCTTCCCCCTGTAAAAAGCGAGCAAGCAATGCCTCGTCATTCCTCTTCCTCCTAGACAACTCCAGCAGATGTCCAAGCCACTAGCTGAACTCAAGTTGTCTGAGTAAACACTCAGGGATTTAGCCCTCTGTAACATAGAAATGGACAGTATCTGTATTATATTAATGCACTGTCCAGTCTCTCATTAAGCTTGCATCCTTAGGGTCACCCTTATCTATTTATAGTCAACTTGAGTTGTCGTCTGTTGTACTTTTCACAAGTACAAATGCACCAACAATTAAAACTCACGGTAGTTCGGTTTCGATAAAGGCTGTCTTCCTAATATAAAAAAAAAACATTTCACCAACACCACGTCCAGAAACTCCAAAGTAACATCAAAATACTCCTTTATTGACTGACAAAGACAAGTGGATTGAGCGCTTTCATCTCCATACTGGAGACCTCATCAGAATCAAATAACAGCACCCACAACATTCCTTATATACACCACTGAATAAAACAATCAAGCAATTAACCAATAAAACAATTATACATTATATAATAATAGGCATACTAAGCCTAATAAATGGCTGGCCATCATAAGTTGAACTAGAATAGAACTTCCATCTATACTTTATAGAAAATATGTAAAAAAGAAGGAATTATACTACATCATAGTTGTATGAATTATTGTAGTTAAAAAAACACACATTGCGTGTGAGAATCCATACAAAAGGTGTCTAAAAAATTGCATATTAAAGAATACATGTAAGTATAAAAAAGTGAATGCATGTTTCCAGGACATATAGTGAATATGTAAAATTTGTGAAATATAATATATATAGTTATAATATCTAATAATACATATAGTGTGTTTTTAACTACAATAATTCATACAACTATGATGTAGTACAATTCCTTCTTTTTTACATATTTTCTATAAAGTATAGATGGAAGTTCTATTCTAGTTCAACTTATGATGGCCAGCCATTTATTAGGCTTAGTATGCCTATTATTATATAATGTATAATTGTTTTATTGGTTAATTGCTTGATTGTTTTATTCAGTGGTGTATATAAGGAATGTTGTGAGTGCTGTTATTTGATTCTGATGAGGTCTTCAGTATGGAGATGAAAGCGCTCAATCCACTTGTTTTTGTCAGTCAATAAAGGAGTATTTTGATGTTACTTTGGAGTTTCTGGACGTGGTGTTGGTGAAATGTTTTTTTTTTATATTAGGAAGACAGCCTTTATCGAAACCGAACTACTGTCTGTTGTACTTTTCCTAATCACAAAACACTATACAGAATATATTACGTGACAAGAGTACAAAAACATTAAAATTAAAAGCAACATAACTTAGTCTAAGATTAAAAGTTCCACTAGTGAATAACTCACAAAGTAAAAGCAGTCAAAGAAGTGCTTTCATCTCACAAATGCTTCAGACTATCCAAAGATCCTTCTTTGCATTTTTATTATAAAGGACTTTGACGTTAATTAAGTAATC
Organism: Protopterus annectens; assembly: GCF_019279795.1. Taxonomy (NCBI): domain Eukaryota; kingdom Metazoa; phylum Chordata; order Ceratodontiformes; family Protopteridae; genus Protopterus; species Protopterus annectens. Next base: position 1,826,280,403 of record NC_056737.1, read on the forward strand.
ACATTACTTCATCAGCAAATATTTCAGGGCTCTGTTTCATTAACGTCTTAATGTTTATGACTTTATTGAGGTCTACATACATAAATGTACTTAATATTAACCTACCACTTATATTCCCATTTTCTCAACTGCAGTATTATAATCTAATTCTCTAACTGTACATAGCAAAACATCTAACATCAGAAGCAGACATTTTTTAAGTCTACGGTCAGTACTACGGTTGCAAGTTGTGTTTTTTAAACATCCTTTGTATATGGCATACAAATGCTGACATTCTAGCAAATGTTTTCTGTTTCTCTTGTTTACATAAAACAGTCACACTTTGTACAAGACACCAAACAAGTCACAGTATTGTTATCTAGATAGTTTTAACCAATGTGCTTTTGTCATTCTAGCATGAAACAGAACACATGCAAAAGAATCATATGAGCATGCACTGTGTTTAAGTTCTTTTACTATTAAAACTGGGTTTCATAGCATATCTTTTTCCTCCAAAATATCTTTGATATTTTGATTACTTTTATACATGAAATTTGCAGTGACAGCTGGCTACTTCGAAACAAGAGGTGTAGCTGGAAACAACTGAATGGGTGGGGCTGCAAAGAATGAGGTAGAGCTATATTATGGCAAGTCAGTGGCTGTATATCTTGATCAAACAACAGCTAGGGTGAGTCACTTTTGTTCAGAGACCACCACAGTCCAACCCATTTCAGCCACTTTATGGGAAATGCACATCTCAGATGTCTGCATGTGATAAACAGGGTCAGCCTTAGGTTAAATTGAGTATCAGATAAATAACATCATGGTGCCACTCCCTGCTTCATATCAATTCCCCCCTACACCACTCCAGTTCTCCCATTTTCTACCCGGTCCTACCTTTCCCACATTTATTTATTTATTTATTTATTTATCATTTGTTGACCGGGAATGTCCGACTAGGTTCCACAGAGCCTGTTTTCAGCGGAGGCCCGGGGAGAAATGCTCCAGATGCATGTCTTTGGAATGTGGGAGGAAACCGGAGTACCCGGAGGAAACCCACGCGAACACAGGGAGAACATGCAAACTCCACACAGAAGGCACCCCAGCCGAGAATCGAACTGGAGAACCTCTTGCTGTGAGGCGACAACGTTAACCGCTGCACCACACATCATCCAGATTACTTCATTGTTGTTTTTTTTTTACTTCTTGTCTTATCCTTCAGCCTTTCCTTTCATCCTTTCACCACACACTAACTGACCATAACTGCACAATAATAGCTTTGTAAGAAGTAATTGAATTAATCCTGGGAGTCTCAGGGGAATGCTAGACCTCAGAAATAATGGGGACTAGATTCTCTGAGGTACATTTTAGAGCTTCTTTTCATCCAGTGATGGCCCGAAAAAAAATTCATGAATAAGGAAATAAATTCAATGTATTTTTTTCTTTCAAAGAAGAAATACGTTGAGTCCAATACCTAAAGTTCAAAGGTGACAAAATAGTAGTGCTCAATAAACTTAGAAGACAGATGCTTATGAGGACTTAAGTCAAATCTGGGAATAGCGTCTACCTCCCTTGTTGTTGTTGTTGTTGTGGTGTCTTTCAGCTTTTCCCGGTTAGGGGTCGCCACAGCAGAACTCCAGTCCGCTAATGATTGGCAGCTGCTTTTTACGTGCCGAGTTGCCAGCCCTGATGCACAACCTTCAACGAAGGTATGCCCATTCACGCATGTCTCCATGCAGAAGGCGCTGTAGCTGAGAATCGAACCGGACAGCGTCTTACTGTGAGGCGACAACGCTACCACAGCACCACCACCGCGGATAGTGCCTACCTCCCTAACCTCCTAAAAAAGATAGTCACCTTCTGTGTATCTGCTGGTATTAGACTGGGACAAAAGTAAAAGAACAAAGGGCTTCAGTCACATATTCAAGTTGTTGCTGTTGAACATATGCACAGCGTACCTCTTTGCCCCATCCTTAAAAGAAAGCCATCTTCTGTCTACCCCTCTGATGTCCACTAGGAATAAAAAAACAAATGTCCACAGTAATGTATGGCAACTTGTTTCTGTCATATGTTTATATACAGCATGACATCTTTTTCACCCACAAAACATAGCTACTTGTGTACATGGTTAATGTTTCATTGTGAGAAGAGTAAAAAAATAATGATCACAATAAAATATGCCAAACTAATGCTCCTTGACAGTACATTGCACCTATAGTGGTCTTTTGTGCACAATTCTGAGCTGGACTTATTTCAGGTTGGGGTGCAAAGGGAAGAGGTTGAAGACAGGACCCCCTTGCTAAGCCTTTGTCAAAATCCCCTTAAATAACCAAGGATCAGGATGTTTAGATACTTTATGGTGCATTTTAAGTCTTATTTTTAAAAAGATACTTACTTGCTACTAGCCAGAAGCGTTATATACATCCTACCCAAAGTTTGTATCCATAGATAAAATTGGTGACATACTTTATTTTACATACACATATGCACACACACACACACACACACACACACACACACACACACACACACACACACACACACACACTGCATGCTTATTTGGAGGAACATCAGTTCATCAACAACTTGTCTATGGCACATCGAGGGGAAGCTAGAACATCTGGCTCAAATCCACACAGAAACAGAGAGGACAGGGAGAATCCACACAAACAAAATGACAGCCAAGGATTCAACCAGAGAACCAAATGAGATAATATTACTAATCACTGAGACACTGTGCTAATGATAATTTTCTTTAACATGCATACCAGCAAAGATAGCCACTTATTTAGTTCAGTTCTGAACTTTTGCTGTGATGGAAAGTGAAAACAATATGGTCAGCATATTAAATGTAATATCAATGCAATCCCCACCAAATACAAATATACATACATAAGTCATAGCAAGGATTGATTTACACTGATTTAAGCAAATACAGTTCATTGTGTGCCATTACCCCTGCCAAGTCATATCAGTGAATGTTTAACTGTGATCAAACAGTTGCAGAGATAAGTCACCACAGATGACCTCTGTACCCCTCATTTTCAGTCACTTTATTGACTGTGTCCACCTCAGATCTTTAATTGTGATAAAAGATGACCACAATAAAATATTTCAACTTCCATCACTTAGATGTGCATGAGTTTTGCAAAGTCAAGTTAACAACTACTTAACTTTGTCACAACAATAGGGTCAGTTTCTGTACCCAACAATTTTAGCAATTTTATTAGTTGTGTGCACATTATATATTTGACTGTGATAAAAAGAGAACACTTTAATGTATTTCAACTTTGTTTTACACAAATAGTAACCAGTAAGGTTTTCCAGTTGCTTCTCACAAATACACATTAGTCATGCAAACCAGAAAATGACTAACTTGAGCAAACAAAAGGGTTGGTCATTTTCATCCACAGACAGATCCTTTACCAGCAATTATAGCTACTTTGTTGAACATGAATACCTCAAATGTCGAGATAAAAATGGCCACATGAATGTATTTTTACTTTGTTTTACACAAACAATAGATACAGTAAAATATCTGAATTTGTTTCACATAAATACATATTAGTCCTGCAAAGCCAGAATGCTGACTGCTGAACTTGAGCAAATAACAGCAAGGTCAATCATTTTTATCCACAGAGAGCGCCCGTATCCAGCAAGTGTAGCCACTTTGTTGATTGTGTACACCTTAGATATCTGATTATAATAAAAAGAAACATCCAGAGTAAGGCATTTCAACTTTGTCTAGTACAAACAGTAACTGGTATAGTACTCCATCTTGAGCGCCACAAACACACATTCATTCCTCAATGCCAAAATGCTGACTGTTTCACTTGACTAAACAATAACAGGGTCATTCATTTTATCTACAGATAGCCCCATACCCAAGAACTTTAACCACTTTGTTGACTGCTTATAGTTCTTATGTCTGTAATAATTATTGTAATGCTACCAGTACTACTATTAGTACTAATAATAATACTCAAAGGCTCGGTACTTTATTTCCCTCCTCATGTATGGATACAAAGATATGCACAATTGCTGCTGTTTTGTTGACTTCTACAAACAATGTCTGATTGTAATCAATGAATGACTGAATACATAAGCAATGGCCACAGTAATGTACTTCAACTCATTGTTATCAGATGCATACAGTATAACTCATTTCAGCCTTCACACATACACACACACACACACACACACACACACACACACACATTCAAAATTAACATAAATATTTGCTGTCTTTCAAGCTGGCTGGCATTGGAGATCATGGCATTTAATTTAAAAAAAAGTATTTAATAAAAAAAATTCTCCTGTACTTGTCCTGTCCACAAGTCACTTGTCACTCTTCTAATTTTGTTTCAGGCTGCCTTACGCACCAGTCACCATGTAGCCTGAGCCTATGGGGCACTTACTTCATTTATCAACTTAAGGACACCCATTGTACACTCCCAAAATGGCAAACCGACCTATGATAATACATAGTTTCCTTATTGTATAAGGGGGAACATGTGTATAAATGCTCAGTTATTTTAAAAATAACCCAGGCAAGTCAACTGAATTTTTAATAAAAATTGGAATGCATGGAATTCTGACTTCCAAATCTGGAAAGTTCATTATTTAAAAAATGAAAAAATAATAGCCATTAATTTTACCTTGGGAAGGCAATCATCCAACTGCCCAACATAATAAGCCAACCCTTAAACTTAGCTACGAAACCTGCTGTTACAGAATTATCTACATTGCCTAACAATTTGTTCCAGTGTTTTTCAAATTTTTTTTTATTTCTAAATCATCAGTACTTTACCTTAGGAAAATGTCTTGTGCATATCTTTTTCTAGTTTTTGTTTGTTACCATTCATAGGTTCATACTAGGCTATCTGCCCGAGGGCATTTACAAGCCTAGCCCATAGTTTTGTGGCTTACGCCACCCCTTTGTGGCTTACGCCACCATTCAGAGCACTTTGTGTTGTCTATGTAGGAATGCAGCAAAAAGCTTATCTATTTTATTCCTTACTTTATGTACAACTTATTTTATCAATTGTTTTTTGTAACATCCGTGCAGGAAATCTTTTTTTTTTTCAAATCCTGCAATGTGATTGTAAAAACTCCATGTGGTAGGGCATAAAACTCTCTCCCAATATGATATTTTATTTCTTTTTTAAACATCTCAGATGCATACTCATTTTCTTTAAGAAAGAAGTCCCCCCCCCACCCCCAATGGCTTTTTATTAATCTGTGTGTAGAAATCCTGTTAGTCACTTTCTTATTACGAGAAATATCCAAGAAACAATTATGTAGCTTATGAGCTTGTATGGCAAGCTTAAGAAAAGAATGCATGCTGTTAAAACAACTTACAGATTCATATAGATCTGTTTCAGAGCTGTCTCCTAAAACAAATATGTCTTCAACAAATCTAAAGTAGCACCTAATATAGCTAAAATGTTCTAAGGCACATTAATTTTCCCACATTTACACAAAACATTTATCATAACTGTGGACATTGCTGCCTGGTTGCCATTCTGCTTTGTTAGTTGTATATTTTGTTATCACGTATGAGTAAGTTGTTGGTTAAAAGTAGTTCTAAATAGCAAACGAATTAAGTAAATGTCAACTCTGATAAACTTATTGTCTCTACTTAACACCTAGTGTGTGGGGAATTACACATTAAAGTGCTTTAACATCTAAAGTCACAAATATCCTTTCAGATAAACCCAAATCTTAAGTGACTGTTTTTTTTATCTGTTGGAGTATCTCAGCTGACTCTCTTATGTATGCTACTTGCTCTTATACTATATTCTTTATGTTATTTTCTATATAAATAACCATAGGTTCAGTTACTGAGACTTTACTGGCTATTTTTGACCTATATGTAAGTTTGTCATCATCTTTATATAAACACTTATTTTTTTAATCATCTTATATAAATTATCACTCAACATTTTAAATATATTGTTAAAATATTCTTATTCAGTACAAAAATTGATCCACCAGTATCACTTTTTACGATGTATTGTCACCCTGTGTTAACTCTAGCATTGCTGTATAATCCTCCATTTTCACAATGAAATACCTATTACTACTCTTTCTACTTAAAAATTCACCTATGTCCTTCTCAATTCTTCTTTAAAGTAGATATAATATAATTATGAGACAGGGACATAAGTACTGGATTTTCTAAATGTGCAGTCAGTGTCTCCACTACTTGTTGATATTTCATTACGCATGTCCAGATATGACTTCCTTGTAAACATATTTGTTCTGAATTCTAGAGATGACTTAGTTGATACTATAGTTTAATTTGTTTTGAATTCTAGAACCAGGTGCATCAGAATATGCCATTAGGCCCAGTCATGGCTGAAAAAAAAAATCATCAGATCTCTGAATATATATTTAGTTAATAAAAAATTAAACACAATTAAGTAAAAGAAAGAGTATATGGTTTACATGCTACTGGACTGTATCATCTGCCTGCTAAGCAGTGAGCATCATATAATTGGAACAGAGGGTTGCTACCACATGCAGTGTTCTATGGTTAATTGGTTTTTATTTTGTGACATTTTGTTTGTGCGCAACATTCTATTACCTTGCTGCATGCTGCTCATATGTGCCTGTATGCTTTCTTATGTGCTGCACTGACAACATTCATCTTTCTAGTGTGTGTCTATCTACCCATCTGCCATGCTACAATCTGTTTGTTGACTCCTGTCAAGAGGTTGATCAATTCATTCAGTGGTGTTAAACGTGGATTTTTAGGGTCCTTCCTTATGCATTCTGACCACTGACATATTACCTTTTCACCACTGACATCTTATCTTTCAGTATTGTTAAATGTTTATAGTGTAACACATCTCACTGTCTCAGAAAAGGTGTTAATGCATGGTGAAATTCTCTACAGAAGGAATTTCATCAATACTGTGAATTGCATAAAGAGTTATTCTTGTATGTCTACTTTGAGGTTGTTATTGCCTTTCAAGTTTCCCTTCTCTAGTACAAGCCTTTCCATTGATGCATGTTGTAATTCTTATGTCCATAATTGTGATCCTCAGTATAATAACCTTGTAATAATGACTAAGAGGAATATATATTCTAAGTCCAACCTTGCAGCACTTTGGGATGTTCACTTTCTGTAAGAAACAGCAGTTTTAGAGGCCATGTATATAGTTATCAGGGGATATGAGGATACCATCTCCCTAATTTTGAGGGCACAAGTGGGTGAAGTTCCCCCTGCAAAGCATCTTTAAATATGTAAGAGCAAGTTTCACTATTCACATATTTTTTCATTGAAATTGTCTTTTATATTTCATTCTTTTGGGTATCGTGTATTGGTTCTTGCAGATAAGATAGGGAGTCCATACTCTTAAGGAGTGCTATTTCTGTAACATATATCACACAGGAAGTGGAATGAGAAAGCTGTAATCTGCATTTATTGCCATTTGATTACTGGGAAAGTCTGACTGGATAGAAGCCCATTTTCAGCAGAGGCCCGGGGAGAAAAGCTCCAAATTATTACAAAACATTTTAAGAACAATTTTACAATCTTCAAAAATAAAACAAAAACATCTGCAGTTTAAATAATTATAACAAATTAGACATAATATGAAAACATTTGTTAAGAATCGATACAAATTATGTGACAATCATTTAATATTTAGAGAAATTCTCCACAGTTTGTAGAGAAATTAAATGTAAGTTAGTCTAATACAGACAGGAATGAAAATTTGAAGTGAGAGAAAATCAGGCTTATGGTATATTTAGAGAGAAAGTCAAGGAAGAGAATTTGATAGAAGTAGTAAGTAAGTGAAGAAGGGAGAATAAGAAGGTATAAGGAATGAAAAAGTACTTGTTCACATTTAGGGATATAGTTTATCCTGGTTTTGAGCAAGAACATAGCCAGATTTTAGCTAGGAAGTCTTTCTGAGTGGTTTTGAAAGATGGGAAGGAGAGTATTGACCTAATGGATAAAGGTAAGGACTTTCAGGCCTTAGCAACCTTGTATGAGTATAGACAATGCCCAGCAGATTAGATAGTTTTGTAGACAGACAGGAGTTTTTGGTCACTGGATTGCAATGACTGACTGGAAACATAGTTATGTAGAATGATTTTTAGTGCTGGACAGGCAGATGGATGCTGGATAATTTTATAGGTGGTAAGGAACTGTGTATATGTTAGTTGATGTGGCAGTTCTAACCTATTTAGGCTTTTTAGTGCTATACAGTGGTGGCTTCTGAAAGGGGTGTCTGCTGCAAATTTAGCAACTTTGTTATAGCATTGTTCAAGTTTTAATTTTTTCGAAGTCTGGAGGTTAGTGAGGATTGGAGCACTATAAAGAAGAATGGGGCGGAGATAAGTAGTGGCAAGAGTAGTTTTAATTGCGTCGGTGAGAAAGCTTTTGGCTCTGTAAAGCATCCCTAGTTTTTGATGAGTTTTTCATATGCAGATTTGCATATGCAACTTGAATGTAAGATTATCATCCACTATCACCCCTAATAGTTTGCTATGGGAAGTGACTTCAATGGTAGTGTTATCAAGAGAGAGGACTTTAAAATTTGTTTTTCATGAGAAGAATTTGGGGGAAAAAGTAGTAGTTTGGTCTTTCTTGGTTGAGCAGAGGTTGTGAGTTACAAATCCATGTTAAAGTAGCTGTTAAAGCTTCCGGAGTCATTTTTTTGGAGGTGTACTATGTTGTCAGAAGTGCAAGTGAGTGTGTAATCATCTGTGTACTGTATTAAGGTGGCCTGCTGTGTGGATATGTAGAGGGTGTTGTTGAAAATGTTAAAAGAGGAGAGGACCAAGGATAAAGTCTTGTTTGTGGTACACCGATGGTGACTGGAGGTAAGAAGAGAGCATGAAGAGCCATTTTACTGACTGATACCTATTAGACAGGTAACTTTTGAACCACAGAAGAGTGGGGTGATTGAGACCTAGTGAGGCCATTTGAAGTAAAAGTTTGCTGTGCCAAAGTGTGTCGAAGACTTTAGAGAAATCTAGAAATAAGGAAGAGACTAGTTTGCCATTATCTTTAGCTTTATTGACAGTGTTTTCCCAAACTCAGGTCAAATTATAACTGAGAGCACTCAGTATACAGCTAGTACAAAGCAATTAGCAAAGAGATGCCAAATTAAAACAGGTTTTCTGTAATTTCCTGAAGCTAAATAATTAACATATGCAGTATAGTTTACTGGCCAAGATAAAGGGGACAGTGGCCAACTTAGTACGATGTCCAGATACGGACTATTTCACAGAGACTTTCAATCACAGAGCAAGCATGTATTTAAGTGATTAAGTTAATAAGCATCAACGTTCTTCATGATAAATGTGCTTACATTGTACAATGACAAAATTCACAGTAAACTAGTAGGAGTAGGGGCCTTGTGGCAGAGCTCCTGCTTTATCAAGGTCATCTGTACTAACCGAAGGCTCTGAAATTAAAGAAAGAGAAAAACTCTACTAAACTGTAATATTATATTGCGGCAATAAAGTAATTGCTTATGCAAAAAAGCGATGGAGGAAAGACTGCAGTATGTCAGTGCAAGAGAATATGGGGTAAGTATAAGAGAAGAGTGATGGTAAGAAAGTTTATGAATATAAGCTTAAAGTAGTTTTAGCAGGGAGTATATTGTTAGAGAGCCACAGTAATACAGTGTAAATATACAGTTGTATCAAGCAAATTATCAGAACATGGCAGTACACAGATAAGCACAATATAAAACCATCACTTAGTAACCATTCATGGGATTAACCAGTACATGAGAACAGTGTTTTTTATATATATATATATATATATATATATATATATATATATATATATATATATATATATATATATATATACTATATATATTTAATCTATATATATAATATATATTCTAAAGACATGCTTCTGGAGAGTTTCTCCCCGGGCCGCTGCTGAAAACAGGATCTGTGGAACCTAGTCGGACTTTCCCGGTCAACAAATGTTAAATAAAATAAATAAATAAATAATATATATATATATATATATATATATATATATATATATATATATACCAGAACACCAGCAACTCACATTACATACATATGTGTTAAAGAGAAACACATTCAGCATACAGAAAGATTATCTGATCTTAATGAAATTGTTAGAAATATAACACACTAACAAAGTCTTTTTACTGTTCTACACAGTCTTACAACAAATGGAATTGTAGCAACATATGGCACATACCTGCTTTATGAGGAAGATAATGACACAGTGTAAGAGGAGACAACAATGCGAGTATATTTAGCAATACATTCTACTACAGTGACCATCCCACCCTCAGGTCAAATTATAACTGAAAGCAATCAGTTTATAGCCAGCAGAAAACAATTAACAAAGAGATGTCAAATTAAAACAGGTTTTCTGTCATTTCTTGAGGCTAAATAACTGGCATATGCAGTACAGTCTACTGGTCAAGAAAAGGGGGACAGTGGCCAACTTAGTAAGAGGTCCTTAGAGTGCATGGACTACTTCACAGAGACCTTCAATCACAGAGCAGGCATTTATTTAAATTACGAAGTTAATACACAGCAAGATTCTTCATGATAAATGTGCTTACATTATATAATGAGGTCAGAGGTAGTGACCATAGGCTATTATACAATGAGAAAATTTGCAGTAAACTTGTAGGAGTAGGGTCTTGTGGCAAAGCTCCTGCTGTATCGAAGTCAGATGTAGTGACCGCAGGCTCTGCTCTATGAAGGAAGATAGTGACTGAGTGTAAGAGGTGACAGCACTAAAGGGATATTTAGCAATACCTTTTACTACAGTGACCATCCCACCCTCAGGTCAAATTGTAACTGAAAGCAATCAGTTTATAGCCAGCAGAAAACAATTAACAAAGAGATGTCAAATTAAAACAGGTTTTCTGTCATTTCTTGAGGCTAAATAACTGGCATATGCAGTGTAGTCTACTGGTCAAGAAAAAGGGGACAGTGGCCAACTTAGTAAGATGTCCTTAGAGTGCACAGACTACTTCACAGCGACCTTCAATCACAGATCAGGCATTTATTTAACTGATTAAGTTAATACACAGCAAGATTCTTCATGATAAATGTGCTTACATTATATAATGGGGTCAGAGGTAGTGGCTATTATACAATGAGAGAATTTGCAGTAAACTAGTGGGAGTAGGGTCTTGTGGCAGAGCTCCTGCTGTATCGAAGTCAGATGTAGTGACCGCAGGCTCTGCTCTATGAAGGAAGATAGTGACTGAGTGTAAGAGGAGACAACACTGAGGGGATATTTAGCAATATATTCTGCTACCATACAACAAGAAGTACAGGGAGGATTGTGTAGTTTGGCTGTTAGAAGAATATGGCCTTCTCACATAAACAGGCTGCTGCAGAGACAATTATGGATACACAAGAGATGATGTATTTGACAGTAGTGATAGTGAGACAGACTGTCAGGCCCCAGGTCATATACCAAGACACCCATCAACATAAAAAGAGAGTCTATATTCCTTTTTAGGCTGAACATGAAAAGGTATTAAGCAGTTATTTAGCTAAGTACTTTTAACAGCATTTCTTTCCTCCTTCTGTTTGCTTAGCATTCTTCTTTCATCAATCAGTCTAGACACATTTTGCTCCCTTCTATAAACTAGTTCAAATTTAGTTTTATTTTTAATGAGGACAATCACATGTAATTGTACTGACAAATTCTCATCCCAACTCAGTGCCTTTTATTTGACTGGCATTTTTTTTTTATTTAATTTGTTAATGGCATTAAAGATATGGCCAAATGTAAAACATTCCAAAGGAAGGAGCACATTTGAAGACAGCACTTAGAGATAAAGTATCCTGAGATGCCCTCAAAATCTACTAGGATGGGACAGTGACACAAAGTATATTATATGATTAAAGAAATGAATAATTTTCTACATTCTGCAGATTTTTATTTTTCTACAGCAGTATTAAATATGTTAATAATGGTCTGCATACCTCTCATCTGTCCAGAATTTCATAGAATGTCCAAATTTTTGCCTCATATTTTTGGTCTGTGGTTTTTCTGGCAAATCATTGAAGTTTGCAGTAGAGGAGTAGCTAGACTATTTGGATCCCTGGGCGAGACCCTTATTTTCCCTCCCCCACCTACAGAGCAAAAGAAAAAAAAATTTGAACAGGTGTTGGAAGAAATGCCTTAACAACAATTTTGCACAAAACCATAGACCAGGAGGCTCAAAAGCATGTCCAAACAGGAAGTTTTATCGGATGTTTTAAGCATTTCTTTAGAGTTAATCATTTAATTGTCGTATAGTGCATAACCAAACATAATATAGCTTTAGCAATTTAAAGAAACCACACAGATATTAAAAATAAAGCAGAATTCAGCATAATCCACATCCCTCTGCAGGTACAATCCAAATGTCAACAGCAGCATAGCAAATTATACTATTAATAGTTTGGGAAATCTGAACTGTAATACAGAGAATAATGAACTGTGGCTGTGGCACAGACAAACAAAATCAAGAATCAAAGGAGAAAAAGCTAAAATATATATCCTGACTCTTCAAAATATATCTATAATGTATACTGCACAAAAACGTTACATTATATTGTGACACCACTTGTACCTGAAGTTACATCATATTGATAGCTCCTTGTAACACAGTGTTTTAATAGTCATTGCTAGTTCAGTGAACACTGGATCATCTACACAGCAGTGTGTTTTTTTTTTTGTCTACTAACAGCATACTCCAGTAGAATAATAAAATACCAGACATTTATATAGTGTGTGTTTACTGTTTAGTAACATGGGTGTGCTCTACTAGATAATATAGGCTGTACTCTTGAGTGCCTTATTTCGGTTATAAAATGACCCCCAAATCTAAGAAATAAATAAAAATGAATGCAAAGTGTAAGCAAGTAAGCAACAGAAACAATCAAAAATTATTGGAAAAAAAAAATGGTCCCTTGGATTAAACTGCATCTGTTGGTAAGAGTCTTGCTGGGTATATCTCATAGGCACATGGTACAGGGTTTGATTTTTACCTTTGGGATGAGAAATTTGGCTAAGCTTAAAATGGCCCACAAGGGTAGATAGATTAGTACTAACCTATGAACTTAGACACACACACCACAAGGGTAGATAGATTAGTACTAACCTATGAACTTAGGCACATACACACACACACACACGCATGCACGTGCACACACACACACACACACACACACACACACACACACACACACACACACACACACAATTCTTATTCTTTTGTCACTGCTCAAAACAAACCAGGATAGGTATGTAGCCAATTCTCATGCTAGTCATCAATAAAGGAAGCGTCTGAGCTAAAATTAACATCATTTTAATTAAAACACACATTTTATCAAAGCATAGTTGTTGTGTCTTTTGGCTTTTCCTGGTTAGGGGTCGCCACAGCGGAACTCCGGTCCGCTAATGATTTGCAGCAGATTTTTACGTGCTGAGTTGCCGGCCCTGATGTACAACCTTCAATGAAGGTATGTCCATTCACGCATGTCTCCACACAGAAGACGCTCTAGCTGAGAATCGAACAGGACAACGTCTTACTGTGAGGTGACAATGCTACCGCAGCACCACCACCGCAGTCATTTTATCAAAGCATAGTAATACTCTTAAATATCAAACCCAGTAACTATTTGTATATTGCATTACGTAGACCTATCCTATTTTATGATACTGTTCAGCTGTTTAAACACCAAAGGAAAAAAGGTTTCCAAAGTCCTACACCAATGTCTGGCTGAAGACATACAGTATAATACTTTGGGCAGCACAATTTGCTATTTTGCAAATGTTCAGTAATCATGAATATTTCAAGGTACTTTAATGGATACCTCAAAAAGCTTATTAAGAATACAGAATACAGTGAGTCCTCATTTTTGATTGGACAAAGCCATTTTTGATTGATTTTTCTCGTTAGTTCACCTAGGCAACAAACAGATTTTCAGAGTATTAAGCAACATATGCTGAATACTCATTCCTGGCCCCTGACCATACCTCTCAACTGTAAACATTTTTGCAGAATGTCCAGATTAACTTGTGGTTTGCTGGCAAATCAGTGAGGACTGAACTCATTCAATAATGACATACATTTGTGTTTCACACTCCGTTTCCTTCAGAAAATGCAAAATAACACAAATCCTGTTATCCTAGCAACTTTCTAAGTTTACACTTTATAAGAGCAATATTTAAAATCAGTCCTTGTTTTTGGGCCTGTGATCCATTGTTTTAGGCTTTGTCCAGATTTCTTGTGCTAAGAAGTTCATAGGTTCATAGGTGTGTACTAGGCTAATGGCCCTGGAGCCTTTACAAGCCTAGCCCATAGGATTACCCTGGCATCGTGCCACCCGACCTTAGTTCCCAGTGCCTCTGTCAAATTAGAAGTTGAGAAGTATGTCCCCCATACCTCTCAAACTCTTGTAGCAAGAAATCTGGACAAAGCCATAAATAATGGTGGGACAAAGGCTCATAAATAGGGACAATTTTTAAATACTGCTCTTGGAAACTAACAGAGTTGATAAAGTGACATGAATTTTATAAAGGATATGAAGTCTAAACTCAATTTTCTGTCATTATTTTCTGACTTCATTTAGATTTAGATAGAAGATTAAACATCGATCACTAAATGTCGAAGACCCAAAACTACGAACGGCAGTTTCCACTCAGGGAAACAATGCCGTTGTCCTACCTAAAAAAAAAAAAACAAACAAAAAAAAAAACCAATAAACACAAATGAAGTGGGGGGAGCTTCACCCCTCACACCCCCCGTTGTGGGGTGCTGTGCCCCCCATACCCCCTAACTAAATATACCAACTGAGAGATCGCTCCACATTGAAAAAAGGGCAAAATCCTTGTAATGGCCAAACGACTTGTTTCCCTGAGTGGAAACTGCCATTTGCGGTTTTGGGTGTTCAAGGTTTAGTTATTTGACTAACTAAACATTCAATCACATAATATAGACCCAAAATATGATACAAAAATCTGGGCATTCTGTGAAAATATGGATAGTTGAGAGGTACAATGCCCCCTCATGCTGTTTTCATGAGAAACAAAGACATATGCTACTTTTTTCAATAACCAAGAAGAGACAAGTAATATAAATTTGGAGAGTTTCTGTGGCTCACCCTTACATTAGGGATGCAGAACAGCCTGCCTTCTATTAAAAAACACTTAAATTTTAGTGAGCCAGATCATCTGTGGTTTTAATCTTCAGTGAGGCATTCTGGAAGGATTCACTATATCTTTGTTTTAAAATCAAAAATAATAATATAATGACCCGTCCTGACAGAAAAGCTGATTTTGAATAAGTGCCGATTCACCAAGTAGGTACGTAGTGGTGAGCCCAGAACATAGGAAATGTAGATAACAACCTGCTTGCCCCTGGAAGGGCCGGACCTAGTAGGAGGCACTCCTTTGTTTAGCTGGTATGAGGTATTCGTAATAGCCATTTTTCTGCTGCAAATACATAGAGAAAGCAAAATACAATATACTGTAATACTGAAAGAATGAGTTATGTCAGACACACTGTTGAACGGTTATTTTTAGGGTGCATTTTATAGAAGCAGCATGCACAGTATGACTGTCCTAGTTTAATGACTGTTTGAAAAAATGAAGGTTTCTGGTCACATTTTTCTTGATGTATAAATCCAAATGCATAGAGAAAGCAACATATAGTATACTGTCTCCCTCTATTAAAGAACAATTTGAAAAAGAAGAACAAGGTTCTGCCTTTACTTTCTTCATTTAAGCTTTTATCCTAAAGAATGCAACTATTTTTCATGGGAATTTTACTTCAGACTTGACTGTTTCCACTGAAAAATAGGCATGCCAATGACCATTAATCTATGGCTATTATGGATACCAGGTCAATGAAGGAGTGTCTCATACTAGATCCAACCCTTCCAGGATCAAGTAGGTTATACCTACATTTTCCTTTATTTTAAAATCAAGACGAATATACATTAAAATTATGACTGACTTTGCTGCATTGCTGCCTATCAAGCAGTGTAGCTGCATTGTTTGCTTTCTTTCTCTAAATGTGATGGTGGTGCCTTCAGTAGTTTGTCCTTGTATATGCAAGCATTTCACTGACATCAAAATTAATAATTTCCCACAAAGGTCCCTTCAGTAGTCTGTCCATGTATGCACAAGCACAAAAATTAATAATTTCTCATCAAGATGTCTTCAGTAGTCTGCCCAAGCATGCACACGCACCAAAATTAAACATTTCCCCCCAACTGTGGTGTGAATCTTGGTTCTAGATGATCGTCACTGTTAAAGTGACAACCTGGCCTCATGTGTAAAAAAATGGGAAAGGGGATGTGGACAGAAGGATGGATGGACCCAGTCAGTAGTCTGACTAAGTAAGTACAAGCACCAAAATGAAACATTTGCCCCCAATGGTCCCTTCATTAGTTTATCCAGTTATGCACAAGCACCAAAATAAAACATTTTCCCCCAACAACCACTTCAGTAGTCTGTCCAGGTCAGCACAAGCAACAAAATGAAACATTTCCCCCAACAACTCCTTCAGTAGTCTGTCCAGGTCTACACAAGCACCAGAATGAAACATTTTCTCCCAATGATCCCTTCAGTAGCCTGTCCAAGAAAGAACAGACAACAAATTGAAACATTCCATTCAACAACTCCTTCAATAGTCTGTCCAAGTAAGCACAAACACCAAAATGAAACATTTCCCTCAATGACTCCTTCAGTAGTTTGTCCAAGTCAGCACAAGCACCAAAATGAAACATTTCCTTCCAATGATCCCTTCAGTACTCTGTCATTGCAGTCACTAAATAATAACAAGCATCTGAGCTTCTGACTTCATACCCCCCAAAAAATGCATTCTAATGCAAAATGTGTTATCCTACCATCATTCTAAGTTGATAATAGCAGTATTTAAAATATGGCCCAGAATGTGGACCTTTATCTCCCTATTATTTTTGCCTTTGTCCCCGAATATGGTGCTAAGAGGTTTATAGGTATGATGGTCTGTAAGTATCCTTTCCAGTTACAAATTGTGCATATTTGAACATGTAAAACCTTTAAAATCTGCAGGTGAACTATGCATTTCCATGTTACTATGATTTTCCAGAATGTAGTGCCACTCTTAAATCTATGATAACCAATGTGACAGGATACTGTTAGGTTCTTCTCTTACAAAACTAAAACATAACACGCAATCTGAAGTAGTTAACTTCATTTGATCAGCAACCTGTGGGTTTCGCATCCTGCACGGATCTGAGTCGGCAGCATACCAAGCAAAAAGATTCAAACCCCAAGCTCCTCCCCCTTACCCATACTACACTGCAACCTCCTTCCAATCCTCAGATCTTGTTTGCCGCGGCTTTGCCAAGCAAGGGATTCATCGAGCTCCAGGCAAGTGTAGCAATCTTTTACTACGACCATTGCTTCAACTTTCTTTTTTAGTCTAGTTTTGTGTGTGTGTGTGTGTGTGTGTGTGTGTGTGTGTGTGTGAATATTAGTTCTTTTCTTTGGGTGCCTTTCTCCCTAGCCTTTATCTCCCCCTTCACCTTTGGTAGTTGTCCATCCCTTAGTAGGCCCCTCTTCCCTCCTTAGGTGTGCATGTGTGTCTAGAGTATGGCCGAAAGTCGCCGAAAGTCATAATGTGACTTTTTCCAAGTGCTCTGAGTGTGGTCATAAGCTGTCGCTAGCAGATGGTCACACTCAGTGTGTGATTTGCTTGGGGGTTCCGCACCTTTCTTCAGGCTGCCAGATCTGTGTGGCCTTCAACCCCTGGGCCTTACGGGATAGGATGAACAAGCTGATTCTAGCGGGTCTTCTACCCACAAAATCAGCTTCTTCCCCTTCACTCTCTGTAGTGACAGCCGCGGCTGTGGCTGCCCAGCCAGCCGGCCCTCTTTCCCTGTCTGGGACTCACCTTCCCACCTTGTCTCAGGGAGAATGAGAGGCCAAGAAGGACAAGAAAAAGAGAAGGGAGAGAGAGAGAGAAAAAGAGAGAGAGAGAGAGAGAGAAAGAAGCCGCAAGCGGCAGGCCGAACTGGACCCCTCAGCCCCTCCCGCTAAAGTTGTCTCTTCTCCCTTGAGAGTTTCCAAGCCTTCCTCCCCACAGCTCCATTCGTCACATTTCTCTCCAGTGCTGGAGGAGGAGACCCGACCAAACTCAAGGTCATCATCACATCAGCTTCCTCCAGGTCTACCCGCAGCATCTCGGAAGCAGATATGGACCGGATGATGCGTTGATTCTTGCAAACTCAGCTGCAGATGGGAGTGTTGCTGCCTCCCCCCCCTCTGGGGGGTAGTTCAGCTCCACTGTTTGCCCCGATAGCTCCTTCTCCGGTCCACCACTGGATTTTGGAGTCTTCGGATCCGAGGAGCCCCGGAGTCAGGGGGTCGGTGCCGATGGTTCTTGCTACCTCAACGCCGGCCATGCCCTCAAGCTTATTGGATCCGCTTTTGGATCCGAGCTCTTGGAGTCAAAAGTTGGGCATCAGATCCGGGGGGGGGGTGAGTGTGTCTTCGGCTTCTTTGCGGTCGGAGCACACCATCCTCTCGGGTCTGACCGCTTCGGCTCTGGCACCGATCCCCTCGTCGGATCCAAGGGGCCCGGCCACCTGTCTTAGAGAAGCCGGTTCCCCTTCTGTGTTCGATGTGGTGGAGAGGGTTCTCTCTGGAGGATCAAGACCCCTCACTCTTTCCTCAGGGTCTGCCCCTGCTCCCTCGCAGCTCAGTTTGTCCTTCATCAACCAGTTCCTCCAGGAACAGCCTGTGCTGCTGATGCCCCAGCCAGTTCCCCTGGAGGAACATGAACCCGTTGGTGAGCCCCCCTCGGACAGCCCCCCCCAAGGAGGTCCCTCACAAACGCCTGTGCAAAAGGAGGCACTTGGACTCCCCTGAGTCCCTCACTGAGGATACCAATTTGGAGGAAGGGGAAGGTTCCCCCAAATCACCCCTGACGACGTCTCCTTAGGAGACATTATGGAAATTCTCCATCAAAGGGGGGGGGGTGGTCCACTCAAAAACCTTCCTCGGATGAGTCGGTATTCCTGGAGGCATTCAACACAGGCCCATCTACCTCTTGGGTGTCCTCCCCAGCAGACACCCTGGTCGACCTGATTACCACCAGGGCGTGGAAGGAGCCAGACACTGTAGAGCTGATACCCAGAAGGCCCGATAAGGTTCTTAGTCCCCCTGCAGACAGATCTTCATGGAGCAAGGGTTCCCCAGTTGATGCCATGGTGATGGCAGTGGCTACCAAAAAGGAACTCGCACAGGAAAGTTCTTCAGTCCATCCCCCTGACAAGGAGTCTCAGGCAATGGACCATATTGGAAAGCGGACTTTTGCTTCAGCTACCTTCTCTATAAGGGTGCTGAATTACTTGGCCCATGTAATCAGACTGCAGCAGGACCTGGTCAAAGAGTACGCTGTGTCTCCCCCAGAGTCCATGTCAACCGAGGATAAATGGACTTTCTCAGCTCATATGGCCACTCTCAATTCAGTGTCTAATACTTCTATGCAGCTGCTTTCCCATGCCACGGTGGGAGCCGCTAGAGCTCGCAGGTCCGGTATCACCTTTGCCTGGCTTTGACTTTGCGATTTCTTGAAGTCCTTCAAGGCGTCTTTCGCGAATGCACCCTTTGATGGGTCGACCCTGTTCGGGAAGACCGTCCGTGAGACGCTGGTCCAGAGTGAGAAAGATGGGAAAAAGCTGTCAGCTGTCAGAATCCGCTTCTCTACCCCTCAAAGGTCCTTCTCCAGGAACCAGCGAGGGCAGAAGAAGATGTGGTTCTGGAAATCTCAGCAGGCCTGGAATGCTCAGGACTCCTTCTCCCCCAGAGGCAGAGGGGGACAAGGTGGATGCTGGCCCAGAGGCAGAGGGGGATCGAAGAACTTCAGGTCACGGGAACCCTTTTCCGACTGACCCACGCAGCAGCCCTGAGGGGTTGCCCGACTGCTCCTCTCTGGAGGCAGTCGGGGGGCATTTTTCGAGGCACCTGGCTCAATGGGTGTCCATCACGACAGATCGCTGGGTGCTTCAGATAATATCCAGAGGCTATTCAATCCCCTTCATAAACAAGCCCCCTTACTCAAGGCGCCTCCCAGATGTCCCACCCACTCAAAGGGAGGCTGCGGCTTTGGAAATAAAAAAGCTGTTAGAAAAAAGAGCCATCCAGCATGTGCCCCCAGACCAGTCTGGATTAGGCATCTACTCCAGGTTCTTTCTGGTGCCAAAAAAGACGGGGGACTTAAGGCCAATTCTCGACCTGTCAACAATGAACCTTTTTGTTGCCAAGGAGAAATTCCAGATGGTCATGCTGCAATCCATCCTGCCCCACTTGCAGGAGGAGGACTTGATGTGCTTCATAGACCTCAAGGATGCGTACTACCATATTCTCATGGACAGATGGTCCAGGACGTTTCTCCGCTTTTAGCTAGGGGCCAGTCATTAGCAGTTCAGGGTCCTACCCTTCAGTCTCACCACAGCCCCCAGGATGTTCACCCACCAAGGTCATGGCAGTTGTAACGGCCCACCTGAAGCTCAAGGGCATATAGGTCTTCCTGTACCTAGATGACTGGCTCCTCACCGCCCCCACCAGGCATTTACTTTCTCTAGCCAGGGATTTCTTCCTCCGGATATCACCCCAGTTAGGGATAGCCATAAATGTCAAGAAGTCTTTCCTCCAGCCTGTTCAAGTGTTGGACTTCATAGGGGCCAGGATAGATACCCTCCAGGCCAGGGCCTTCCTAACGTCAGACAGACTTCACAGCATGACTCTGCATGTGCTAGCCCTCTTTCAGTCCCCTCCTCCCCCGGCAGATTTAGTCCTGAGAGCTTTGGGGTCCATGGTGGCAGCGATCATTCTGATTCCTTATGCTCTTCTGCACATGAGGGTTCTACAGTAGACGTTGTAAGTCCAGTGGTCTATTCTACACCACCGTCTAGACTTCCCAATTCCCATCAGCAGGGTTTACAGGAACTCCCTCATGTGGTGGCTTCAATCCCAAGCCCTTCAGGAAGGGCGACTCTTTGTTATGTCCCCACCCCAGGCCACAGTGTCCACGAATGCCTCCCATCTAGGGTGGGGGGGCATTGTGCGGGCAGGACTGTCCAAGGCACATGGACTCAGACTGAGACCGTACTGCATATAAATGTCCTGGAGATGAGGGTGGTCCTTTTAGCATTGCAGGACCTTCATGCCTCTCTTCCTCCAGGGACTATTACTATCTAGTCGGACAATATGTCAGTGGTCTGGTATATCAACAAACAGGGGGGAACCCTTTGCTGAGAAGCCATGAGAGTTTGGAAATGGGTGATCTCCACCAACCACTTCCTGTTAGCAATGCACATTCCGGGTTGGTCCAACATACTGGCAGACAAACTGAGCAGAACTATCCTCTCTCCTTACGAGTGGTCTCTGAATCCTTGTGTAGCAGAACAGATCTTCCTCAAGTGGGGTCAGCCTTGCTGCGATCTCTTTGCATCGCCTTCCAATGTGAAGTGCAGTGAGTTTTTTGCTCTAATTCCTCCTTTGGGGGAAGCCCCCAGAGATGCTCTAGTCCATGCTTGGCCACCCGGTCTTCTTTATGCGTATCCTCCACTTCCACTTATGACAAAATTTTTGCAGAAAGCTCGCCGGTTGGGTAGCAAGATTATCCTCATAGCCCCATTCTGGCCTCGTCAAGTCTGGTTCCCCTTTCTGCGGTCTCATCTCATAGCTCCACTCTGGATCTTGGATCCCATTCCGGATCTGATTTCTCATCCCTTGGAAAATGCTCCTCCAAACTTGGATGGTCTCAAACTCTCAGCTTGGGCTGATCCAGTTCCCCTAGTTGCCAGGACTCCCGGTATCTCTTCCCGAGTCAAGTCTATCCTGGTGGCGGCACATAAACCCTCTATCAGGAAGATTTACAGTAGCAAATGGAAATGTTTTTCCATTTGGGCTTCACGAAAGAACTTGGATCCTTTCACTGCTCCTATTCCAGCGGTACTGGAATTCTTGTCTCATATTTTTCAGCAATGGGCCAGCTCATCTACTGTGAAGGTTCAGCTGGCTGCCATTTCCCATTTCCATATTGGGGATAACTTTGGTTCTCTCACTGCTGCCAGAATTTGTAAGACCTTTCTAAAAGGCACTTTTCTTTTGAGACGCCCTGTTAGAAATGAATCCCCGCCGTGGGATCTGACCTTAGTTCTTCAGGCGTTAGTTGCACCTCCATTCGAACCCGCAGCTTCCATTGATCTGAAGTTCTTGTCATGGAAGACGGCTTTTTGGTAGCCATTACTTCAGCCAGGAGAGTGTCGGAGCTTCAGGCTCTCTGTATCAAACCTCCATACCTTGTGTTTCATAAGGATAGAGTATCTCTCAGGACTAATCCCTCTTTTCTCCCTAAAGTTGCTTCTGAGATGAACATTAATCAATCCATTAATTTGCCTGTCTTTTTCCCTAATTTCCAGAACAAAGGAGAATATAAACTTCATTTGCTGGATGTTCACAGACAGTTACGTTTTTATTTGCACAGGACGGCTGTCTTTCGTAAATCTGATCAACTTTTTCTCTCCTTTGCTAAGCCTTTTCTAGGGAAACCAGTTTCAAAGGTGACTCTCGCCAGGTGGATTTCGACTTGTATCCTACAAGCATACAGAGAGTCTGGCTCACCAGAACCAATGGGAGTTCATGCTCATTCTACGTGTTCTATGGCAACGTCTGCTGCATTCTGGTCTAGAGTTTCCCTGGATGACATTTGTTCAGCAGCTACCTGGGCATTCTCTCACACCTTTATTTCTCATTATAAACTGGATTTGGTGTCTAGAGGAAGGGCTGCCTTTGGCTCTGCAGTGCTCTGGAATATCCTTCCTTAAGGGCCTCCCAAGATTTTGGGTGTCCCACAGGTTGCTGATCAAATGAAGTTAACTACTTCAGATAAAGAAGTTATTTACTTACCATAACATTCCATCTGAGTAGGTAAACTTCATTCCTCAGCAACCATCCCTCCCTCCTTCCCCCATGACCTTGATGGTTATTTAGCTGAGCTCGAGGTTTGGACTTATGAGCTTTACTTTGTCTTTGAGTCAGGTCTCTCAGGTTGTTAGTTTGTTTTGTTATTATGTGCAGGTGGCAAGCATGATCTGAGGATTGGAAGGAGGTTGCAGTGTAGTATGGGTAAGGGGGAGGAGCTTGGAGCTCGGATCTTTTTGCTTGGTATGCTGCCGGCTTGGATCCATGTCAGATCCGAAACTCACAGGTTGCTGACAAATGAAGTTTACCTACTCAGATAGAACGTTATGGTGAGTACATAACTTCTTTTTCTTGGTGACTGGGACTTTCATAGGACACTACATCCTTGTTTATTATTCTTAGTGTCATTGAAACAATGAGTAATGGCAGGAAAGAAAGTGAAATACTTATTAAATGTAGTTAAATAGCACAACAGTATATTTGGAAATATAATATTACATATTTTAGAAATATAAAATGTAGTGTCAATGGCGCAACAGGTAGCAGAGTCACATTTGGTGCTAGAAGACCACAAGGCTGTGGGTTTTATTCCCACTCCAGGTGACTGGATTGCTGACACTGCAGTACAGCACTAAGAGAAGATAATGGTCTACTGAGTGTACCATCTTTTGAATAACCTCTTAAACCAAGGCCCCGTCCGCTTGAATTGGTGGTAGCTCAGGTGGCTGTAAATGACCTTATGGTACTTATCAAAAAGAGTAGAGTAAGTTCCCTGAGGCCTCGACCAAATTTGCCCTAGAAATATAAATACCACCTTGGTTCTTCCCTGAAAAGAGCCCTTAGCTTACTGGCACTAACTCGGTCAACAAAGAATAAATGAATAAATAATACTTACAAGACTTTTTTACATCAGTATTATTTCTTTCAGAATTTTTTATGAATTTGTGAGTAAAGACAAAAATGATCACAACCTGGACTCCACTTGATCAAAGACCCTGCACCCCTATTAGTAATTTAATCATCTATGGGTTAATTGCATGCATGCATGTTGAAGATATGAAGAAATTACCCTTGCAGTACGCCCTTTCAGTGAATGTGCTTTTTTTTTAAATTTAGCAAATGATAATTGGTTCAGTCACCTACTTCATGCAACCTGTACTGGGAGTCTGGTAATAAGTAATATAGATCCTGTAGAGGTGCCTTTTTGGTCAGGATAACTTAACTATGCAAAGGTCATAAAATACAATGCTTATGAGATTATTTTGAAAATTATCTTGAAAATACAGTAGGATCCAAAATATTGTATGCAGTGTTACTCAAAATACCAGATGAGGTTGAGATGAGTTGTGTAAAAAAAAAAAGAACTTCAGGATTTCAAGCCATCCATTTGCAAAGATACAACAATTTATTGAGAAGACCGTACCTTTCAGACTTAATTTGAATGGTATAATTTGTAGGTTTGCTGACTGGCTAGCTGGTAGCTCATTTTAAAGTACAGAAGGACTACAGTGGAGTGTTGAATGATGAGGAGAAAAGCAGCATCGGCTGTGTAGGCTGGGATTTTTTTGTTTTTAACTTCAAAATGTTGACAGAGTATTACAAAGACGGTTATGGGGTATTGCTAGTGGGTAACTGGTTAAGGCATCAACATATTTTTCAGTGAACACTGCAAACTTGCGTGGAACTGGTGTGACTTTAGAGGTGATTATATAATAAGTAGGGGAATGCAGGGGATAATGGAGGCTCGACTCCCTGTAAATCACAAACTTACATTTTTAGCTTTTTCATCAGTCAGTTTCACTGAATAGATTTCAGTGAAATGGCCATTGATTTTAACTGCTATATCCTTGTTTGTGAGAAAGGTACTGGTACACGTGACTACTGTGAGAAACAGGAAGGGGGAAAAAGGCAAAAAAAACAAAGTAAGTTATTGTCGATGTTAGCAGCTGAAGCACTGATGGAATACAGCAAAATGGTACAAAGGTGGATTGAGTCAGTAGTGCACAATACTTATGATAGAATGAGACATAGAATGAGGAATGTTTTGTTGAGTCAAATAATTTGCACAAAATGTTCACTGAAAGCAAATACAATTAACACCAAAAAAGTGTTTTTTCAAAGAACTGTAAGCCTCCTTTACCCCCATGTGGGGTTTTTGTCCCTGCACCCCTTTATATTTGTACAAACGGAACACTACTTCTAGGTCCATAAACTTCTAAATCCTTTTCTGCCTATTTTAGGTGGGTGATAGGACACTGCGACAATCTTTTGTGAGCTATGGATAACTTTGTCAGAGCCAGAGACCTGATAAAGTACTTCAACATTGCCCTAATTTAACTATCAGTGGTCTTTTTTATGGTCTCTTCCTTACATCATTTAAGCAGCCCATTTCCCCATTGCCACACCTCCATGCTGGGTATAACATTCAATCTCCTACCCCCCCACATGGGTTTACTCCAGTATGCCTGAGGGCTAGTTGTAAATCCTAAGGGTGTCCTGAGGGCTCTACAACCATTTGAGGTTTTTCTTTCACCCACCCTCTGCCATGCACATGTTGACTTGATGTCCGAGGGCAACTCCCCTCTTTGGACCATGCCTCCCCTTAGGAAGTTTAATCAATGAACACCCTCCCCCCAGGATGAGCACAGCCTTCTCTCCCTGCAGTTCCATCGGTCCTTCGAGCAGGTAATTGATCCCAAGTTGCACTGGCCGTAGTCAGGACTTTATTTCTCTATATCACCAGCCTTTTGTATAGCAGATTATTGGACTTTGAAAATCTGAACATCAAGTAGGGAATGACAGCAATGAGCTTACATTAGCCTGAATCCTTGTTAACTGGATAATTGCATAGAGGAATTTTGTGGGTCAGCTCTTCTTACTACATTTTCTCAGCTGCGGGGTTCCACAGGTAAAGTAATGTCTTTCGGCTTTTCCCAGTTAGGGGTCACCACAGCAGAACTCTGGTCTGCTAATGATTGGCAGTGGATTTTTATGGTGCCGAGGTGCCAGCCCGACACCCATCCTTCAAGGAAGGCACACCCATTCACTCACACACCTACCTGCATGTCTTTAAACGTCACTCGACCGCGGGGAGGACATGCAGACTCCACACAGAAGGTGCTCCAGCCGAGAATCGAACGGGAGAACCTCTTGCTGTGAGGTGACAACGCTAACCGCTGCACCACCGCAGGGTTCCACAGGTGTCATTCCTATATCCACATTTGTTTAATATCTGTACATTGCCTATACAGGATGTAATTCAGAGTCCCAGCTTCTGCTATCTCAGCTGTACTAATTGTACATGACTTTGCCTTTCCTCTGACCTTGTTACACTTATAGTGCATACCGTGGCTGTGGATGTGCATCAAATGGGCTTCTGAAGAAAAGTTTTCTTGTGTGAGGGCGAAGGTCTTGTGCCCCCCCCCCCTCATTTTTCTGACTAGATAGCTATGTGCAAGGGTCTCCATTCCTCAGGGATACATGATACATTATAAACACAATCATCAAAGCCCATTCAATGTCTTGGACTAATATGAATGAGCCTTGATGTCATAGTCATCAGTTACTATTCACTGGTTTTGAGTCATGACTTTTAGTCTTCTTTAACTGGAATTTTACTAACTGATTAAAAATGTAACCTATAATTAAGACTATAAGTTCCTGTGGAATAACCTTCTGCAAAAAGCATTGTTATACCTTCTACACAATGTAATTAATTTGACACTGGGTCAGTGATGCAACAAGTAGCACACTTGCCTTTTGTGCAAAAGGCTATGAGTTCTATTCTCCTCACCAGGTAGATGGGCTGCTGACACTGCAATGCAGTAGAAGAGGGCTGATGAACTTCTGCTTGGGTAATCATTTAGATAAGATGTCAAACTGAGGTCCCATCTGCTTCAGTTGGTGGTAGCTCAGATGGATGTAAAAGATCTCACAGCATCTAATGAAAAGAGTAGGGGAAGTTCCCTGATGCCCTGGCCAAATTAACCCCTAGCAGTATAAATAGCACCTTGGGTCTCCCCTGAAAATAGGCTAGTCGTACAAATAAAAAGTGTTCATATCAAAGTTGCCATGCTTCAATGAAGTACAGTCTAATTTTGTAAACAGAAACCCTAGATCAAGGTAGGATAAACATTATGTTCTCTTCAGGTCTGTTCTACTATATTCATTTTCTTTAGCAGGCAAGTGGCTAGACTTTGCTGACCCATTTTCAGTCACAACTTTATCAGAGTAGCAAAACTAACAATTTATAAGGTGCACACCACGAGGCACATTGACCTACTAACCAGACTAGTACACTCTAATGTAAAACACAGAGTGGTGAGTGGTATGAAATACTTTAGTATACTTAGTCATTTGAGTCAGTACACTTGAGCAACAGCAAGTTCCCAATGCAGTGAAACTGCAAAGACCTGACTGAGTTCTGATAGCAACAAGAAGTAAATTCCAACTTATAGGATCATTAAGAACAAAAGCTTTGTCAGTGCTAGACAGAGACCTCTGAGGAACATGGATAATATAAAGGGAGGCTGCAGCAAAAATCGACATAACATTTTTAATAAGCTGTGACAGGAAATGGTATATATGAAATTTAAAGTGTCATTATACAGTTTCATCTGTACTTGCTAAAGAAGATCATTGGTGACGATGTGGGTGTCTGTAGGTGAATATGCAAAGTTGTTTTCTTCATTTTTTTTCAAAATGTAGCTAGCCAGTACCTTTTAGGTTTAAAAGATTGCTGTATGAATTTTCATATTTTACTTGCTTAAGAGAATTTGAAGTTTCTGTATGTTTGTTGAGGAATTATATTTTATGACTGGTACAGCAAATTCAAGTATAGGTGCCCATGTCTTTTTGATATTGCTAAGTAAACCTTCTTGGCTAGAAGGTTAGCAATTCTGAAGCAATTAGATATCATGTAATGTTGTAATGTAATGATAGCTTTATAAGTAAGGAGAAAGTTAAGGCATGTCTTAAGTCACAGACACAGATATCTGAATTGTGCCACTGTTTTCTGCTAAAGTTGTGCCAATAGACCAACTTCTTGTCGTCATATCACAACCTAGGTTTTGCAGAAAGTAATAGTCATTCTCTGTCTATATATATATATATATATATATATATATATATATATATCTGCAGGCCACTAATTTGCTGAAGAAAGGTCAAAGCTGAGTATATTGCTAACTTATTTTTCTCTCCATTGCCTGACAAGCACCAACCCTCCTGTAGTGTGGGCAACAGCTAGGTCATTTTGCAGGCAGTCATCAAGGATTTTTTCTGGCATATGGCTTGTATCTACTCTCCATGCTACATGCTATGCATCTCTCTCTACAATAGGTACTAGAACTGTAGTCCGTTGAACCACTACTGTCTCCTCACAGTGGGTGGGGCAGCAGCACTGGCCAGCCGCACCCACCCTACTATTTTTTAATTTTAGTTATTTGTTAACCATGGTGGTGCAGCAGTCAGAGTTATCACTCACAGCAAGAGCTTCTTCGGTTCAATTCTCAGACTGGGTGTTTTCTGTGTGGAGTCCGCATGTCCTCCCTGCGGTCATGTGGGTTTCCTCCTGGTGCTCCGGTTTCCTACCACATTCTAAAGACATGCAGTAGATGGATTGGACACTCTAAATTGGCCATAGGTGACCGTTTGTTTGCAAGTGATTGGTGCGAGTGAAGTACCATGGCAGGGCTATCTACCTGACAGTGTAAACCTTGGCTCTAGATGATTGTCATTGCAAAAGTGACACCCTGACCCCATGTGGAAAATAGGAAAAAGGGGTTGAGGACTGATGGATTTGTTAAGCAGGTACTCACAAGTGTATCTTTTCACTGGCAACCTAGGAGCTCTGTCTGGTTAAGTGACTTGCTCAGAGTCAGAGAGTAGGGAAATGGAGGCTGATGGAATCAAATCCTGGACTACTGGAAGCATCTCATTAATATCTAATAATCTTACAGACACCCACCTCTCCAGTGCTGAGTCTTCCAATGTCCATTGCCCAGGTCGGTAGTTATTCTTGTTGTCTGGATCACAGTCAGGACTTTATCCTAACTGCATCACAAAGCTACCAAGGCTACTTGTGTTTTTGATAGCTACAACAGTCGTATGAATACATAAATATCTGCACATTGTACGGCCTGGATAACTGACATGAGATAGAAGAGAGTTTATTTTTCTCATAGAAGTATAGTATTCCTAAAACCATATCATGTGGACCTTCTGTTTTGAGCATAAGTGGGGTTGATAGACATTGTTATTTATACTCTGAGGTAGTGACTAGAGAGGTCATTTTTGAAACCACTTTAGTGAAAATGCATGTGGGCTTTTACCCTATTTGTATGGCATAGATTTATTTAATTATTTATTTTGTGGGGTTTTTAGATACCTAAACCTATGTATTTTACTACTGAAACAGTAAAACAATTATATTAATAAAGCCTGCGTAATTAAAACTGTTCAGAAGATAGAAATAAATAACTAGTTTATAAAAAAAAAACGATGACAAATATAAAGAGGAGTAACGCCCCTGAGAAGATTTATATATAACACAGTAAGTATGTGGTCCTTTTTTCAGCCTTTCTCCAACAACATTCACATCTGGGATGAAGTTGCTAATCCAGACAACTGGGACTGGAGCCATTATTATGATTAGTTCTACCACGAAGGGATGGCCAGTACTTAAAGACCTGACAAACACTGTCATATCAGTTAAGAAGTGCACTTCACCATGTTTCCTGTGGCAAAAGCTTCTCCTCATATATATATATATATATATATAGAGAGAGAGAGAGAGAGAGAGAGAGAAACCGTGATGCTTAGAGTGCCAACCAAAGTATAAAAAAAGGAGTAGGACAGGCATTATAAATGAGCTTGCCCATAGGCAGGACCTCTGGCTCCTTAAAGGAAATCTCACCTCTGGTGGAAACTTTATTGGTTCTCTAGGGCACGTATGTCTCCTTTATATGTAATATTCTTTAACTTTTTTTAAATTATGTTTTTTTCTTCTTCAGCATTGCAAAATGTACATCACCGATATTACTCTTATGATGAGTTTTACAGGTTTATGTATGAATTGCAGTTATGGGATGCCAAGTATAACCTTTTTATATACTAATGGTACTAATTAAGAATTTTTGACAGCAGTAATGACATTGCAAGGTCTGCTTTGAGTCAGCAGGAATGTTCCTTTTAAAATAGTCTCATGTCATGTATTAAGGAGATACCTGGAAGAGTAGGATCTGCATAAGATCAAAGGAAGGTAAGCGAAACAGAAGGGGAACCACGTATGATGCAGAGGCTAAGTAAGGAGGCATGCATGGTCAAAAAAAGACTAAAAGTAGACCATTTTAGGAAAGACTGAGATAGTTAGGCAAACAAATGCTGTTAGACTATGGCTTAATCTAGTTACATGAAAAGGCTTTCTTGGCAGCTACAGGTAATGAAGTGTTGTATTGGTTACAGAATATTTCAGTATAAACATCCTTTAGTCCGATTGCTAATGCTTGCCTCAGCAGGTCTAGCTGGAAGCACATATTTTGAGAAAAATATTATTATTTTTATGTATGTCTTTGCTGCATTCTTGTACCACTCACCATTTGCTGTATCCCGGTGTCCTTCTTCAGTCTTCAGAAGAAGATGGAGAGGAGATGGGGTGTCTTGTTGAAGGAAAATCCTGTTGGTCTACTCCTCTCACCATCTCCATATGCTGAGTACTGTAACAGCAATGCACTTCAAGTGCATATATTACCACATTCACACCTCAGTCATAGATAATTTACTTGTGTCTCTTCCTCACTTCATCTCCATAAGGTAGAATCTCTGATCTCCACCAGGACCCATACTCAGGCAGAAACTTGACCCTCCTCCAGGATGGGTGAGACAGTATTAGATGCTTATCCTTCCGGGTTGCTCGTCCATTGATCTTCTCCACTACTCAAACTTGGACCACAGTCAGGGCTACCCCCCTCCATGACACGTAGCTGATTTATTTATTTAATTGATTGATTTGTTGACCAGTTAATTGGGTTGACCGAAGAAACCTCTTTAGCCATGACCTAGTCCAGAAGGCAGTACAAAGGTTCAGATTAATAGTTAAAAAAGGATAGTTACACTGATTTGTAGAACAACAGTTTCTACTATTTCCTAGGAATCCTAGTCTGGCAGCAGAATGTTTACAGCACCTAAACACTTCAGGTGCAGAATATTTACAGTAAATATGCAGATGGGACTAGTTTAACTTCTACTATTTAAATGGTTATACTTTTTGCCATTTACAACAGCAGTGTGCTGTACTTCTAGTACAGTTTCTGCATGATGCACTTCAATAACTGTTCTAATAAACTCATTATAATGGATGTAACTGAGTAGGAATATGGAGAACTAAACAGTAGGTCAATGACTTATTATGATACCATTTTTACACCAATGGACAGCATCCATTGAAAGAAGATCATTTCTTGCAAAGAGTTTGCAGAGGGTACTGTTCCTTAAAAACCTGCTTTCCACAATTCCAAAACACATGCTGTTTTAAATTTGCAGTTAACCTAAGAAACCAGAAGGCATGATGTCCTGACACTGATGATGATGATGGTGATGTTGATGAGGAATGCTAGTGGCACTCATAGCCACTTGTCTTTCCAGCTTGCTTGAACTCTTGAAAGGTTTACTTATAGTGGTATATCTATGAGCATAATGCCTTACGAATTAGCTAGCATTCTGCTCAAGCTTCATACCAGCTTCTAGTTGTACTGCATAATAATCCTATAAATGCAGTGCAGTCTGATCTATGCAAAATTCACATCACTCATCTTTTTCAGTATACACTCTTCACTGCTCATCTCAAGAAATATAGACATGTAGAAACAGATAAAAATGATAGCTTTACTGCCATCAATTAATTGCTAGCACACTCCTTTTTTACTGTACAACATGAGAGTCATTGTTAGTGCTTTTTATAGTAACTTGTTTCATATTAATGTAAATTAAGGATCCTCTGCAATATGGTGCTGCTTTTTCAAAACATTACAGTTTCAACCATGACAGTGTAGGCATGGCAACGTTAACGTTGTACAAGTAAACAGTATCTTCAGAGAGTTAACATTATTAAAAGCAAAGAAAACTTAAATCACAAATGATGGTGTTACTGAAACTATCATTTCTACATGCTTAATTTTGTAATATGTTTTAGATTATATAATTAGTTAGGATCACCAATAGTTTGTAGGAGTTTCTGCTCTATTACATACCACTTTTCTTAGAAAACCGAAACATAATAATAATTAAGTCATTCACACAAAGTAGCTATAGTAATTTTCAGCCCTAGCAGATTACGTATTTCTTGACAATCTTAAGGTTTGACTGAAAAAGCAAGTTAAAAAAAATAATCTTAGTAAATAGAATCATGTTATGAATAATAACTATAAACAACTAACAAAACTCTTCTTTACGATAACATTCAATATGTTCAAATACTAATGTGTATACTGCAAAAGCTTACATTTTATGGCGTCAGATCAATAATATTGAAGAAAATGTCCCCTGTATTTGCATTAACTTTCAAAACTTGAGTGATATTAAGCCTTTTTTATACACTTAATTAAATTATACAGATTTTCAATATTCTCATAGTTCTGCAAACAGCTCAGAAAAAGACAAGCTTCCAGAAAGAAATGGTTTCACGTGAAAGCTCATTTCTAGCTGATCAAATGGGCTGCTGATGCTATGTGTTTAGAATGAATAAAACCATAGGTGTCTTTCTAAATGGATAGTTATGATGCATTTCCATGTCTTTCACTACAATATTTCACACAATATGCCTTAGTAGTGCATAACTTATTCTGTTATGAAAACATGAAGGGAAATATAAAAATGTACACCAATGACAAACAATGGTTTATATCTCCATTGCAATGGATCCCAGTCTTAGCATTGTTTGGTTTCTTATTCCCTGTTCTTTCTCATGCTGCCAGTCATTAATTCATACATAAGTTGGTTAAGGACCCAAACAGTAGGATAATTCCACGAAGTCCTGTCGGCATTGAATGGAAATACATTAAAAAGCCACTTAGGTATTAAATGAGTTGTGACAAAAGGAGATAGTTTCAGCACAGCTAGCTGGAATTTTGTAAATAATTATATGTCATTGGTGAATATTGAAATGATTTATACAAGATGCTTGTGTTACAAATGTATTAGAATTGTTTGTCCTATGTATATCAAACTGATTTGTACAGATGTTTGTGTTGAAAAGGTATATATAAAGTGCTGTGTTTAAAATGTATCCACAGTGTGCCCTACTGGAAGAGAACAGAAATGTAAGTGCACTATTGTAAATGTTTAAATGTATATATTTTAACAACGGAAACTGGAATACAGGAGGTTAATCTCAGTCCAGCAAACTTTAAAAAAATATCTGAAATTAAATTACTTTATAGACTAGGCCATAAAAGATGGTATATTTCAGTTTTCAATGCAGCAAGACACATAAAGCTTTCTGTATTGTCTTTAGGGTGAACTAATTACTAGTCTTGAAAGCATGAAGGAATGCAATTGCTTTATGACTTCCAGCATCTGCCAAAGATCTGAGCAAAGCCCTTGTCTGTGTATTTTACAGGTGCTAAATGCTACCAGCTGCCATCAATGGTTGTTTTGCCTGGGAACTAGAAGTCAGATGAGAAGAAGTGATGTCATTCTGCATGCTATCCCAGCAGTAATATTTTAGATATTATTTTGAGAAGTCTCTTAGTGAGACAGAACATTCTGTCTTGGACCTGACAACAACTAGAAGTATCTCCATGTGGTCTGCATTGCTTTGAGTATCAATTATCACTCATCTCTACATTTAATTTTGATTTGAAGCTCTTTATTTAAGATTTGATCACTTCTATTTTGTATCTTATTCTAGTATTACATTTGTTTTGTTTTAAGTTTTCTGTCCTGTTGGAGTTTTAAGAGTTCTTGGCTAGGGTCAGTTAAAAAAAAAGTTGCCAAACAATTCCTTTGCAAATAGCATCAGTTAAGAAGTGGGAGGAGCTGAGAGACAGTATTGCTCTTTTATTTAGAAATATCTGTAGTTAGCTGAAGTGTTTGTGTGATCTGCATTGCTCTGAACTTCACTCATCCATGCATTTAATTTTAATTTGAAGCTCTTTATTTAAGGTTTGCTCACTTCTGTTTTGTATGTTATTCTAATATTATATTTTTCTTTTATGTTTTCTGTTCTGTTGGAGTTTTAAGAGTCACTCCCACTCACTCAGTCCTTGTTGTATACTTAAATTTGGTGGCTCTTGAGTTGCCCGCCCCTACTATAAATCTCATTGTGGACACTCCTCCTAGTCTCATCTCATCAGCTTATTGTACTGAGTAGAGAGAAATCATTTTATAAGTTTCTCAGCTTTAAATTATCGTGTTGCATCCCTTTCCACTTAAACTAAAAAAATTGCACTTTATTCATCTGCTTTTACTGTATTTGTTTCTTCCTACTTTATTACTTTATTTTGGTTTTGCTGCCTGTTCTTAAAAGTACTTAATTGCATTTATTCTGATGCATTTATTACTGCATATTAGTAGCCTGATTACATTGTAACTGTTATTCTAAGCAGACTTTTGGTTTAAGCACTTGGGCTTCAGGCCAGTTGTTTTACATTAAGAAGGTTTATGATCTGCAGTCTTGGTGCAGGAGAGGTAGCTTATATCCTTCTAAGTTGGAAGTTGCTGGTTTCAGGCTAAGTGTCTGTTATTCTAAAAGTGCCTTAGTTCTGTTTTAAGCACTTGGGCTTCAGGCCAGTTATTTTACATTAAAAAGGTTTGTGGTCTGCACTCTTGTGGGAGGAGAGGGTAGATTCTGCCCTTCTGAGCTGGGAATTGCTTGTTAAAGGTTTATTGTGCCTGCTTATTTGAACTGTTTCTTTCTGAAATTGGTGCACCTTGTTTGCTGTAACATAGACTAGATTCAGACCTGCTGAATCTAGCTTTGTTTGTATAACTTGAGTACTAATCCAGACCATCTTTTTTGGAGAAGGTTCCCCTGACCCTAGTGGCAGGAGTGTGCAGTTAGAACTTGTCTGATTGAAGACTGCTAGAACAGGGCTCAGTTTTGTGCTTTTTATTGGTTAATTTGTTATTTTGTTTAAACCAGTTTGTTCTTGTTTGCTACTGTTATATTTAAGTGTGTATCTGCTCTCCTGTGTCAAATTGACCCAAACAGAGTTTAAATATCTTTACCATAGTCTGATTACAGGTTTTGCTGTATTCAGATCTGTTTGTGCGATTCCTGTGTTTCCTGCTACATTATCTTGTGTTGGCTAGGGCCTGCCTATACTTAGTGGGAGTAAGTGAACTGGTTGGAACTGCTCTGGCATAGGGTGTTGAGCTAAGAGCTCAGGGACAAGGGTTGATTGGTCAATTCCCGAGTTTCTATTTTACTTTCATTTTTGTGGTATTTAAACCCAGCATTTGCATGGGTTTGTGCTTGTTTGCCCATTTTGCACCACCCATGTGCTGTTTTAACCTTTTGTGAGGTATCTCAGTTGCATTTTTCCCTTACCAGCATTCCTGTGTGAGTGAGGTCCTCACCTGCAGCTTCTGTATTGATTTTATCTAGCCCTACTCACACCTATAGGTACTCTCCTCAGATAATTCCCACTCTACTATCCATGACCTCTCTTCCACAGATTCTGATAACCATGAACGGACAATTTTTTATGGTTTCTCCTGCTATTCTGGTTGATATGGGCATCCTGAGACAGTATAGCAAGTGCCTTATGTACACAGACAACCCTCTACTACTACCACCTAGGAACACAATATGTGAGAGATGCAATCACATTAAGAACCTAGAATCCTTGCTGTCTCGGTCACAAGCCAGTACATCTGGCACTGAGAAGGTTGTCTGCACAAACACTATGAACACCACACATCTAATGCCATCCATATCTATGCAACACACTCCTACATATGCAGGGGGTTTCAACAAAAACATACCTAAACAAGAGAGACCTCCAAAGCAAACACACACACACACACCACAACCCACAGCACCAAGCATCACACATAGTACACACGTCTGTCTCTCACAGCCTCTAAGGCCCAACCACAAACCCAACATACTAGTCATAGGAGACTCTATTGTGAGACACACAGATGTGCCCCTTACCAGGCTAGACAAGGAGAAAGTCACTGTAAGTTGACTGTCAGGTGCCAGACTCCACCATATCACACATGCACTAAAGTCTCTTAACAACAGGTACTGTTATGACTCTGTCATAGTCCATGTTGGTGTGAATGACTTGAGATGTACCTCTCTGGACTATATGAAGATAGACATGATTGAGCTCACTGAATATGCGCCCTAGGCAGGTATGTCCCTAGCCTTAAGCAGAATCCTACCATCACTCAGAATGATACCTCAATACAAACAGAAAATGATTGACTTTAACAAAATTGGCTTAGTTTCTGGTGTAATTCCAAGGGGATCCAGTACCCACAGCCTCGGAGGACATGATTGACAGACCATGATGATTTGCCAGAGATGGCCTTCATCTGTCTCCCCTGGGCATTAGGCTTCTGGCAAAGGCTCTTGCCTCCCCCATAGTTCCTTTTTTAGGCAAAGTCATGAGCACAAAATTACCAGCATGAAAAATTCTTAGAAACAAAATTTAACGGTCATGCTGTTAAATGCTAGTAGTCTTAGCATGAAACTGCACTCATTGCAAGCATTCCTTGCCCTGGAGGATGCTGATATTTGTGCATTCACTGAAACTTGGTTGAAAATTGTGGAGAGCACCCCAATCTTACCAGGTACCTCATCCTACCATACTTTCAGACCCCAAATGGAGGGCTACAAAGCCAAAGGAGGTGGAGTTTCAATATTTATCAAAGACATACACACCTCCAGGCTGGTCGAATGGTGTGACGCACAGGAGAAATTTCAAGTGCAGTTAACTGTTGACAAAACACCTATTCAAATAATAGCTAGCTACAGACCCCCAACCATGACTCAGGATGCCCACTCCACCAATCTGGACTTACTTGAAGATTCAACCCTCTACCCAGATCACTTTAATTACCCAACCATAGATTGGAAGACCTACTCCAGCCCAAACATCAATGCCCAGAGATTCCCCTACTTCGTCATTACCAATGCATTGGATCAGCTGGTCAACACCCCTATGAGAGGTGAAAAATATCCTGGACCTGGTCCTAACCAACATGAGTAGCCACTGTAGCATTCCTACAGTGTCATCCTCTTTGGTAAGATCTGACCATAAAGCGACCACTTTTGAAGTCACCATCTCCCCTGACCCCCCCCCCCCCAGCTTGTCGGAGTCAAATAAAAAACTTTTCCAAAGCTGACTGCAATCTCTTCAGAGCATGTATAAGCAGCTTCACAGCCACCATACCTTCAGTTGGAACTAGCACTAATGTCCAAGCCTACACCAAAAAAGTATATGAGCACCTACATAGCTGCATGGACTCAACAATACCTGACAGGACCAAATCATCTTCCTCAAGGAAGAGTAAGCCTGTCTGGTGGACAGCAGCAATAAACAAACTCTATAATAGAAGGAACAAATTGCTGTCCAGGGCCAAGAAGGAGCAGGTGCCAAGTTGGAAGCAATCTCTCCTGTGTCTGAACAAGCAAATAAGGTCACTGGTGAAATCCTCTAAGGCTAACTTTGAGTCCAAATTGGCCACATGTACCAAGGACAATCACAAGGCCTTCTTCACATATGTCCGTAATCTCAAAGGTAACACCCAAATCTGCTCTAAACTGGTGGTCAATAACACCACATACACAAATGCCATAGATCTAGCCAACCTGCTGGCAAACAGGTTCAGTGAAAACTTCACCCTCCCGTCCCCCATCAGTAAACCAGGACATTCCTAGCATCTACCCCCCTCCCCTCATCACCAGGGAGCAGGTCCTTAATGCCCTCTCAAAGGCAAAAAATACAGTCTCCATGGGACCCAATAATATCCTTGGCTGTATCCTACATGAACTCAATCATGAACCCTCAGCTCCATTAGATGCCCTATTCAACCAAAGCCTGAGCACCGGCTTCATCCCAGCTGAATGGAGGACAACCACTGTCATTCCTCTACACAAAGGTGGTGCATCCACTGACCCAGGCAGTTATAGGCCCATTAACCTAGCTAGCCTGTTCTGCAAGGCCATGGAACACATTATCATAGACCTTATAAAGAATGACATTGGCAATTTCCAAACACTTGACCCCACACAATTTGGTTTTGTCAAAGGGAGATCATGGTTGTTAAACTTGTTTGACTTCTTTGAAACAGTGAGCAAAGCCATGGACGAGAGGAAGACAGTGCACACTGCCTACCCTGACCTTGTATGAGAATCTGGGTAGCAGCAGGACCTACCCAAAGCCTTTGACACTATTCCCCACTTGAGCATAATAGATAAACTCTCCCAGCTAGGCATCAACTCGTATGTTACCAGATGGGTAGCTAACTAGCTCACTAATAGAAGCCACTCAGTCAAAGTAGGGGAAGCCACCTCTAGTAGTAGACCTGTAATGAGTGGTGTACCCCAAGGATTGGTCTTGGGGCCTCTACTGTTTGGGATATACTTTTCTGAGGTGCAAGCCAAAACCAGTGGTCTGTGGCTGACCATGTTTGCAGATGACTGTAAGCTGAATGCTGTCTTAAATTCCCCTAGTGATATAAACATCCTCCAAGAGGGCCTTACCCAAACTAATGACTGGTGCCAGAAGCATAGCCTCAAACTGAATTCCAAGAAATGCATCATTATTCCCTTTGGGGAAAATGTCATCCTGACTAATTATCACATTAATAACAATCTACTAAGCACGCAATCAGTCATGAGGGACATGGTGACCCAGGTTGATAGCAACCTGACTTTTGATCATCACATTGCCTCCGTTGTACAGAAGGCTTTCTACATGACCCACCTCATAAATAAATGTATTTCATCCAGGAAGAAGCAGGTCATAACATCCATGTACACTTCCCTTATTAGACCCATTATCGAGTACAATGCCCCATTCAGCATGTACCTTGCCAAGCACATGCCACGGTTGGAGAGACCACAGAGTTTCCTGACCAGGAAAATCCAGGGTCTCAAACACCTATCCTATACAGATAGGCTAAAAGACCTGTCCCTCTACTTAGGCTCATACAGACTACTCAGGTGTGACCTGTTTCTGGCATACAAGGCCATTTCAGACCCAGCCTTGATGGAGTTGCTGCATATCCGTAAGACAAACTCCAGTCACGCAACCCCCATGCAAGGCCTTAACCTGGTCTGTGACATTAATAAAACGTGTTGGTGGGATAGATTTGTGTCCCAAAGATCCCTCCCGTCTATGGAATAGACTCTGTCTCCATGTCAAGCAAAGTACCTTTCTAGCCCTCTTTAAGAGTTACCTGGACGACTGGATGGGAAATAGAAAATATACCCCTGGGATCCCACCTATGTCCCTGCTGGACAGGGGAAACAGGTGCTGACTTTGAGGGAACATGGGTGAAATTCTTGGCTAGGCTTATAAGTGCCTCTGGGCCAGTAGCCTAGTATCATCCTATGAACCTATGAATCCATTCACCACATCTGCCTTGCTCTATTATTAACGTCTTAGGTTATAGTATAAGTATCTTAGATTCAGTCAGAAATATAGTGAAGGTTAGTTTAGATATTTTTCTTTATTTATTTGAGACTGTCCTGCAATGTTGTTTTAAATATTTCCTTTGATTTTGAACTCTGATGTCACCATGAATATATATTCAATATTGTCTTGTTCTTTTATTATTTATTAGTATATATATTTAAACCTTTCATTAAGGCTGACTTGTGAAGAGATATTTAAGTTTTGAGAGTACTTGCATATTTATTTGGTGACACTGTGTGGGCCACTCCTAATAGCCTTGCTCTTGGTCAAACTACCATTTGTGTTAATATTAATATTACACAGTAAGATTGGACACCCTTTGTTAAGGGCTTTAAAGTAGCTGATAAGGAGTTAACTGGTGGCAGTGACAACTACCTTATAGTCTTGGCAGAAGGGGGCATAGCTAGTAAACCCGTGCCAGCCTTTCCCAGGTGTTTGTAAATCAAATCTCAAAGAGAGAGTATGTGCGCGCGTGCGTGTGTGTGTGTGTATGTGTGTATGTGTGTGTGTGTTAGCTACTTTGGCAGGGACACGAAGCACTGGTTGGACAGAGAGATAGTGTTGGAGGACTTGGCTTGGAACCCTGGCGAAGGACTTAACTTTATAGCTGTGCCAGTGGGGAGTCTTATTGAGGATCTGGAGAAAGGTAGAAGAACCAGCCCAGGACTGACTGACTGTGGTCTCTGTATGCTCTTAATGGAAATTACACTTGATGCAGAGAGTTGCATCTGGAAATATTGTATGTGTACTTATCCTCTCAGTGAACATCTCCCCACTACTGCTAGTGGTGAGGATTGAGGTTCCTTAATTACTGGTCCAGTGATGGGTCGTCACATTTGGTGGAGAGTGGTGGGATATCCACATCACATTTGGTGAATAGTGGTGGGATCTCCACATCACATATTGGGATTCAAGTGGTGTAGATATTGAACTCCTGCAGCCTGTAAACAGTGGTCACTAAAGAAGGTGTTTGTACTCTCAAGCAGCCGCACGGTGGACAGAGTTTCATATCACAATAGTTTTATTTATTTTGTGTTAGCTTAGTCAGGGAGAGCAGCCAAGGATGTCAGCAGAGGTTTATGGCAAGCTGACAAGAAACCAGTTGGCTAAGATGTGCCAAGCCAAAGGACTGAGGCATGCCAGCCTGACTGAAGGATAACTGATTGCAGCCTTAACCACAGCTGCATCACAAACCAGCAGCCAGGAAGACAACCAGACTGGCCTTGGGGATGTACAACTCTCAGAAAATGGACAGTTCAACTTTGCCTCAGAGGACTTAAAAACCCATCTGGAGTTAAAGAGACTTGAACTAGAGGCCAAATGTTTGAAAATAGAATAAGCAGAGAGACTGTCACATTTGGAGGCTGAAGAAAATGAGAAACTGAGACATTTAGAGGCTGAAGAAAATGATAGGTGGAGACAACATGAAAAGGAGATGGTGATTCTTTGCCAGAGTCATGGTAATGGGGAAGGGAATAACTGAACCCCAGAAGCAATAAAGGTCAGTACATTTCTTCCACAATTTACTGAGGGTGATAATTTTGATATATTTATTCATATGTTTGAAAAGGTTTGTAAATAGTATAATGCTGACCAAGAGCTCTGGGTACAGTTCCTGACCCCCTTACTCCACAGTAAAGCTGTGACTGCTGTTTCTAAATTGTCTGATACTGATTGCTTAAATTATAATACAGTTAAAAATTGCTTATTAGAGTTCTTTAAGTTAACACCTGAAGCTTATAGAAAAATGTTTCATGAGCATAGACGCAAGGCAGATGAAAGCATGTGTGATTATGTTGCTGAGTTAAGCACTTATTTTCATAGGTGGGTGAGTGGTGTCAGGTCACCACTTTTGAAGGGCTAGCAGACCTTTTGGTGAGGGAACAAGCCCTTAGCACTTTGCGTGAGGAAATGAGAATCTGGTTGGTAGATAGGAAATAAAACACCGCAGACGAGTTGGGGAAAAAGGGAGACCAACACCTAACAAGCAGGGTATCACTGCACAGGAAAGGGATACTCAGTGCTGAACATGGGTCTGAGGGAACCCATGGTGGGCAGCCTAAAGTGCCCTAACAGAGTCTGCCAGTAAAAGGAGAAGGCACTAGTTCAGGTACACGCTCAGGATCAAGGGTTAAATGTTTTAAATGTAACCAGTGGGGCCATGTAGCATATAGATGTCCATGGAGGCAAGGTGGTGAACAAAAGGTAGGGCAACCAGCAAGTGGGAATGCCAGAATGCCAGTGGTAAGTTGTCTGAAGACAACAAGGGTACCAAACTATCACAAGAGCTTACATCCTATCTTAGTAGATGGGAAATAGGCC
This sequence comes from Protopterus annectens, assembly GCF_019279795.1. Classification (NCBI taxonomy): domain Eukaryota; kingdom Metazoa; phylum Chordata; order Ceratodontiformes; family Protopteridae; genus Protopterus; species Protopterus annectens. The sequence goes on from NC_056737.1 coordinate 1,826,322,307, forward strand.
ACTGCTAAGAGAGACACAGCCTCTGACCAAACCATTGTGAAGCCTACAATGGCTAAAGAGGAGCACTACTTGCTTGGGCAGTCTACTTCAGTCAGAGCTTTATGAGGGATCCCATTCCAAATACCTTTGACTAGGTTCACCTTGACTGGAAGGATGGAAAAGGAAGCAAGCAAGTAGGTGTATTTCAGGATATCCCTGCAGAATGTCCTGATAGGGAATTATTGTGATAATGCAGTACCATGTGTGCATGCAGGTACATGCAGTCAGACTTGGAGACAACCATGTGGGTCTGGTAGCCTGGAGGAGACCCAGACAAACTGCACACTTGAAGCCAGGACCGGTGAGGTGGCACTTCAGGGAGAGAGCTACCCTGTAGCAGTGAGGCTGAAGGTGAGCCACAGCTGCTGGTGGGTACTGATGTTCCCTTGGACAGAATGATTGCTAGGGCAGAGGTGAGTAGGGGAAAAAGGGAGACCGACACCTAACAAGCAGGGTATCACTGCACAGGACAGTGAGGCACCACTGTCAGAGGATGCCAGTCTTAAAACAACTGTGGAAATCACATACCAAAAGACCAGGAACCAAACCACCAAACAATTAGAATTACTGAAAGCATCAGCAAGCCAGAAAAAGTTTTCCAGTTTTATTGTAAGATTAAGTGCTGTCGTTGGCTTGCAACTAAGACTTCTTCAGAATCCATAATCACACCACAAACCACAATACTTAAATAACAATACAAAAAAAACAAAAAAAAAAGCTATCCTACACTTATTTCCCACCTTTCTGAAGCTAGTAGAGTCATCTTTTCCAGAGTTTGCTGAATCCAGGGCTGTATTGTAGTTTCTGTGTTGCTCATACCTTACTTGGATAGAAGGAAGTTTCTATGTTCACCAGTGAGAGTGGAGAGCTTTGAGCAGCCTATCTGTCCCTGGAGGAGTGGTTTTCAGCTCAGAATTTGTTGTTTATTGGCCATTTTGGGCTAATTTCTATCCCTTTCATCTTTCTGCTATAAAAACCTGCACGTTTTTTATACTTGTATCAGCTCAGCAAGAACCTGCCCAGGTTACCTGCAGAGTCTTACAGCAGCAGAAGGAGAAAAGAGAGACCTTGGTTTGATTTAAGTACTTTTTTGGCTTGTTTCTTGTTAGATATTGCTAATTCCACCTAAACACTCGGTTTCTAGTGTTTATTTGATACTAAAAAAACTATTTCAATTGTTTAATTGTACTTACAGTTTGCATTTTTAAAATCGTTTATGTGAGCATTTAAACTGTTTTAACTGTTGTAGGCTACATATTCAAGTGTGATAGCCATTGTACTGTGCTTTATAGTGATTATTTTGTTTTAACTGCCTTAACTTCTTAAAAAAACAAAAAAACAAAAAAATAAGCTATCCTACACTTGTTTCCCACCTTTCTGAAGCTTGTAGAGTCCAGTTTTCAGAGTTTGCTGAATCCAGGGCTGTATTGTAGTTTCTGTGTTGCCCATACCTTACTTGGATAGAAGGAAGTTTCTCTGTTCACCAGTGAGTGTGGGGAGCTTTGAGCAGCCTATCTGTCCCTGGAGGAGTGGTTTTCAGCTCAGAATGTGTAGTTTATTGGCCATTTTGGGCTAATTTCTATCCCTTTCATCTTTCTGCTATACAAACCTGCATTTGCACATTTTTTGCCTTGTATCAGCTCAGCAAGAACCTGCCCAGGTGACCTGCAGAGTCCTGCAGCAGCAGAAGGAGAAAAGAGAGACTTTGGTTTGATTTGAGTACTTTTTTGGCTTGTTTCTTGCTAGATATTGCTAATTCTGCCTAAACACTCGGTTTCTAGTGTTTATTTGATACTAAAAAGCCTATTTCAACTGTTTAATTGTACTTACTGTTTGCACTTTTAAAATAATTTCTGTGAGCATTTAAACTGTTTTAACTGTTGTAGGCTACACACTCAAGTGTGATAGCCATTTTGCTATGCTTTAAAGTGATTATTTTGTTTTAACTGCCTTAACTTCTTAAAAAAAAACAAAAAAAAATAAGCTATCCTACACTTGTTTCCTGCCTTTCTGAAGCTAGTAGAGTCCAGTTTTCAGAGTTTGTTGAATCCAGGGCTGTATTGTAGTTTCTGTGTTGCCCATACCTTACTTGGATAGAAGGAAGTTTCTCTGTTCACCAGAGTAGGGAGCTTTGAGCAGCCTCTCTGACCCTGGAGGAGTGGTTTTCAGCTCAGAATTTGTAGTTTATTTGCCATTTTGGGCTAATTTATATCCCTTTCATCTTTCTGATATAAAAACCCGCATTTGCGTGGTTTTGCGCACCGTACAATGCTGGTTAGCTAAGGTTAACTATTCCCGGCTCCACAAAGTCTGCTCTTCAGTTTTTCCCTTATAACTTGTCAGTCTTTCAGTCTAAAGCAATTAGACCTGCAGCTTTTAGCCCAGCACTTGTTCTAAATCTGCTGCAGCAGTAAATAACACCCAGCACTCAACCCCCTCATCTGCCAGAAGGGAATAGTCTATATACTTCCCTACTTGACAACTACTTCCACACTTAACAAAAGCAAACAGTCTTTACTACTTATTCTGGAATGTCCAAGAGACAGCTCCCGGTGTACTCTCCAGCCTACCCGATGAACCTGGGCATCTTGAGGCAATGTTACAACTGCCTCATGTACACAGACAACCCTCTCCTCCTACCACCAAACACTAACACTTGCGAGAGATGCACTTATACAGCCAATCTAAAGGCAAAGCTCTCTCCAATCAAAACTGGAACAGACAGTCAAGAGGAGAAGGTAATAACTCACAGCACCCCACCCACTACACATAGACCAACTAAACCAACACCTCCAAAACCCACACATAGTAACACCAAGACATATATGGAGGCTCTGATTAAAAATCTAAATCTGCCTAGGCAACAGAGACTTCCAAAGCAGACACACAAGCAACCTCCTCCCACCAACACACCCCAAACAAAACATAGCCCAGAAACTCGTTGTGCCACACAACCACAGCCCATAAGGCAAAACAACATACTCAACACACTAGTGATAGGTGACTCTATAGTCAGGCACACCGATGTCCCACTCACCAGGCTGGACAAAAAGAAGGTTACTGTCAGCTGCTTGTTGGGTGTCAGAATCCACCACATAACGCATGAACTCAGGTCACTACAAGGCAAGTACAAATATGACTCTGTCATTGTCCATGTTGGTGTAAATGATCTGAGATGTACCTCCCTGGACTACATGAAAAGAGACATGGGAGAGCTCTCCGATCTTGTAGCACAGGCACGTATGACCCTAGCCTTGAGTAGCATCCTGTCTTCACCAAGAATTATACCACAGTACAAGGATAAGATGATCAACTTCAACAATTGGCTAAGCTTCTGGTGTCATTCAAAGGGGATCCAGTATTTGTCTGCCTGGGATGACATGCTTGACAGTCCACAATGCTTCACCAGAGATGGCCTGGACCTGTCACCCCTGGGATTCAGGATATTGGCCAAGGCTCTTGCCACCCCCATAGTGCCTTTTTTTAGGCAAGGCTCAAAAAACAAACCCACCACCGTAAGAACTACAGGTGACAAAAAACTGAGGGCAATGCTGCTCAATGCTAGGAGTCTAAACCTCAACATGCACTCACTCGAGGCACTCCTCAAAATGGAGAACATTGATATCTGTGCAGTGACTGAGACCTGGTTCAAGGCTCTCAAGAGCACCCCAGCAGTACCAGGCTATAATTCATACCACACGTTTCGGCCACAAAACCTGAACTGAAACACGAAGGGCGGAGGTGTGTCCATCTTCATCAAGGACATCCACACCTCCAGGCTAATTGCAAAATGCAATGCCTCTGAAATCATCCAAATGTAACTAACCCTGGGAAAAAATGCATTCCAAATTGTAGCTTGTTATAGATCCTCCACCATGACCCAGGACCCTCACTCCTTGTTCCTGGGGACATTGAAAAAAATGAAGGTCCAACCAAATACCATAATAATGGGCAATTTCAACTACCCTAACATAAACTGGGAAAACTACTCTTGTACTAATCCCCTTGCTCAACGATTCCTGGAATTTATAAACTCAAATGCCCTTGATCAACTTGTCAACACCCCTACCAGGGGCAACAATATTCTGGACCTGATCATTACCAACATGGGTGACTGGTGCTCAACGCCCGAGATCAACTCCTTGCTTGTTAGATCAGACCATAAATTAATCACCCCAGATATCCACATCCCGATCCCACCCCCACACAAGGAAACCATCGTAAAAAATTTCTCCAAAGCGAACTTCACGCTACTCAAAACTGAGGTAGCTAACTTTGCAATGCCCCCGCAGATGGATAATACAGTAAATACAGTCACGACTGCTGAATCCTACACAAATACACTGTACAAGCACCTGCATGAGTGCATGGATCATGCTATCCCCAACAAAACCAAGACGCTATCCTCCAAAAAAAGGAAGCCAATCTGGTGGTCCCCTGCCATTAATAAACTCTACAATAGAAGGAAGAAACTGTTGCAAAAGAGAGCAAAAACCCAGGTATGGAGGAACTCACTGATGGGCCTCAGTCAAAAACTAAGATCTCTCATTAAATCCTCCAAAGCTAATTTTGAAATAAAAATTGCCACGGATACCAAAGACAACCACAAGGCATTCTTTAGCTATGTCAAGAATCTCCATGGCAACACCCCGATCTGCACAGCACTACAACAGAATGGCGCAAAATATACAGAGCCAACTGATATTGCCAACATCTTGGCAGATAGGTTCAGTGCAAACATTATGCCCCCCTAACCCCCCCCAAAGGGCCTATAACTATACCAGATGGTTGTAGATCCACATCAATCACAAACACGCAGGTAAAAATGACTCTCTAAAGCCAAAAACACAGCATCCATGGGACTGGACAACATCCCAGGCTGCATCGTACACGAACTCCAAAATGAACTGGTTCCCCACCTAAACTCCATGTTCAATCGCAGCCTCACCACAGGCTATGTGCCCATGGAATGGCACACAGCAACAGTTATCCCACTCCACAAAGGATGAACCACCACAGACACCAGGAACTATCGACCTATTAGCCTGACAAGCCTGGTCTGCAAGGCCATGGAGCATATCATCAAGGCACTCATAAACAAAGACATTAGTAACCTCCAAACTTTGGATGCTAACCAATTCATATTTGTGAAAGGTAGATCATGTTTCCTAAACCTGGTAGACTTCTTTGAAACAGTTACCAAGGCCATAGACGAGGCAAGGTGGTTCACACAGCCTACCTGGACCTCGACACTATTGACACTATTCCCCATTCAGGAATCATAGATAAACTCATCAACCTTAACATAAACCCTTATGTCACGAGATGGGTAGCCAACTGGCTCATGGACAGAACCCACATGGTGAAAGTTACAGACTCCAGATCTGACTCCAAACCAGTGACAAGTGGAGTGCCCCAGGGTTCAGTCTTGGGACCTCTCCTGTTCGGTATATACTTCTCCGAAGTACAAGCGAACACCGAGGGTCTATGGATAACCAAGTTCGCAGATGACTGCCAACTGGGTGCCATTATCAATTCCCCTGCTGATGTAGACATCCTGCAAAAGGGCCTCACCGAGACAGACACCTGGTGTCAAAATCATGGCCTTAAGTGAAATGCCAATATGTGCATTGTTATCCCCTTTGGTAAAAACACAGTACCCATGAATTACCAAATAGGGGGAAGTTCACTTAACACAGGAAAGCGTGATAAGAGACCTTGGTACCCAAATGGATAGTAACCTCTCCTTTGATAACCACATTTCCACAGTGGTCAGAAAATCTTTCTACATGGCCCACCTAATCACAAAAGGGTTCGCATCTAGAAATAAGGAAGTCATCGTCCCCCTCTACTCATCACTTATCAAACCCCTCATTGAATACAATGCCCCATTTGGGATGTACCTCACAAGACACCTACAACAACTGGAGAGGCCCCAAAAGTACCTCACCAAGAGGATTGCTGGCCTCAAACAGTTGCCCTATGCCGACCGACTCAAGAAACTCCAACTCTACTCGGTCGCATACCGCTTACTCCGAGGAGACCTCTGTCTAACATACAAAGCCATGTCAAACCCATAATTAATGGGCATGCTCCACTTAAAGAAATCCCAATCTCCCTGAGCTACACACTCTAGGGACCTAAACCTCACCACAACAATAAACAGGACATGCTGGATGGATAGATTCTTGTCCCTGAGACTTCCCATGCTCTGGAACAAAATTCCCATCTACATCAATTAGAGCTCATCATTAGCACTCTTCAAGAAAAACCTTGATTGGTGGATGGATGATAGGAAATTCACCCCTGGGATTATGTCTTGGGCTCTGCTCGATAGAGGGGCAGGAATTTAACACTACATGGGTGGCAAAAGCCGATACACTGTTGGTTAGGCCTGCTTTGGCCCTCGGGCCGATAGCCTAGTACCTACCTATGAATCTATGAACTAAATCACATGATAGCATGTTAATTGATTAATTAGTCAAAAAAAATGTTTAACCCCTTCTTGTATAAATAACTAGATCTTATATGTTAGTCAAAAACTTAGTGACTATAACTTATAGGACTTTAAACACAATACACTGCCTATAGAAATACACTCATTCAAGTCAGGGAAGACACTGGCATTTACATTTATTTGTCATATCATCTCTATCTGTTCTACTAAGTCTTCCGAAAGCCCCCCTCTCATACTTTGGGAACATACTCTAACCCAAAGAACATAAAAGAATGATCGGGGTGGGACTGAATATGTTTAAATAGGGAATTCCAGATAAGCGGACAACATCCCAGGCTGCGTTTTACACGGACTTCAGAGCGAACTGGCTCCCCACTTAAGCACCATGTTCAATAATAGCCTTGCATCAGGCTTTGTGCCCACTGAATGGTGCACAGCAACAGTTATCCCACTCCACAAAGGGGGAGCCACCACTGATCCCAGGAACTATCGACCTATTAGCCTAACGAGCCTGGTCTGCAAGGCCATGGAACGTATCATCATGGAACTCATAAACAAAGACATTGGTAACCTCCAAACTCTGGATCCCACCCAGTTCAGGTTTGTGAAAGGCAGATCATGCCTCCTGAACCTGATCGACTTCTTTGAGGCAGTCACCAAAACCGCGGATGAGGGTAAGGTGGTTCACACAGCCTATCCTGACCTTGCCAAGGCTTTCGACACCATCCCCCATTCTGGAATTATAGCTAAACTCACTAAACTAGGTATAAATCCCTACGTCACAAGATGGGTTGCCAACTGGCTCATTGACAGAACCCACACTGTTAAAGTTGCAGACTCCAAATCTGACTTCAAAGCAGTGACAAGTGGAGTACCACAGGGTTCCATCCTGGGACCTCTCCTGTTTGGTATCTACTCTGAAGTACAGGCTAACACAGAAGGCCTGTGGCTAATGAAGTTTGCAGTTGACTGCAAACTAGGAGCCATAGTCAAGTCCCCAAATGATGTGGACATCCTACAGAAGGGCCTCACTGAGACAGATGCCTGGTGTCAGAGCCATGGCCTCAAGCTCAATGCCAAAAAGTGCAGTGTCATTCCCTTTGGTAAAAACTCTGTACCCATGAACTACCACATAGGCAGCAATCTACTTAACACCGAATGCGTGATAAGAGACCTTAGGACCTAGGTGGACAGTAGTCTCTCCTTTGATAGTCACATCACCACAGTAGTCAGGAAGTCCTTCTACGTGGCACACCTCATTATAAAAGGGTTCTCATCCAGGAAAAAAGAGGTCATTGTTCCCCTCTACTCCTTACTCATTAGACCCATTATAGAGTACAACGCCCCTTTTGGAATGTACCTCACAAGACATCTGCAGCAGCTGGAAAGGCCACAGAAGTACCTCACAAAGAGGATTACTGGCCTCAAACAAATGCCCTACACTGACCGCCTCAAAAAACTCCAGCTTTACTCCATAGCATATCGCCTACTCCGAGGTGATCTCTGCCTAACATATAAAGCTATGTCAAACCCAGAGCTGTTGGACATGCTACACCTAAAGAAATCCCAATCCCTCCGAGCTACACACTCTAGGGACCTAAACCTTGTCACCACAATAAACGGGACACGCTGGAGGGATAGATTCCTGTCCCAGATACTTCCTATACTCTGGAACAAGCTACCCATCTATGTCAAGCAAAGTTCTTCATTAGCACTCTTCAAAAAAAATCTTGATGAGTGGATGGGAAATAGGAAATACACCACGGGGATCACTTCTGTGTCTCTGCTGGATAGTGGCACAGGAAAATAACTTTTTTGGGGTGGCGCAAGCTGTGGAACCTTGCTGGCTAGGCTTACGTAGGCCCTTGGGTCAATAGCCTAGTACCTACCTATGAACCTAATTCTTTTCTTTCTTGTTTTTAATGTCCAAATAATACTTGTAAAACTAAAAAATTGTCTTGACAGTTACCATCATTTATGCAAAGATTCCTGGGATTTTTTGCAAAAGTTAGAAAACGTCAAATACTCTGAGAGTTTATGTTTTGTAGCCATTGATGTGGTTAATCTTTTTAATGTTATACCCCACCTGCAAAGTTTAGAGTGGTTCAGAGAATTTTTAACTGATTTAGGGATACATGCTGAAATTAATATATTGGTGATGCTGATGGAATTAATTCTGGAGTATAATTTTGTTTACATCGAGGGGCAATACTTCCAACATAAAAGAGGGGTGGCAATGGGTGCAGTTTGTGCCCCACTTTACGACAACATTATTATGTTACAATGGGAAAAGTATTTTGTATTTAACAACCCCAGAACAAAGTTATGGAAGATGTATTCCTGTTTTTTAGATGATATTTTTATAGCAAGTGAGATGCAGCGAGAAGGACTGATGAATTTAATTGATTATTTTAATTCCACTACCTCCTTTTTAAAATTTACCTACCTATATAATATGGAGGGTATAAGTTATTTGGATGTGTTTATAGCTAAAGACCACATAAAAAAAGAGGTTAACTACAAATATTTGTAGGAAACCACACTACTCAAAAGCGCTTTTACATTACACATGTTGTCACCCTTGGCAAGTAAAGAATGGGTTGGTGAAAGGACAGTTTATTTGTCTGGAGAAAATTATATCTGAGGAAGATATGCTTATGGTGGAAGTAGAAAAATTATGTAGGATGTTCTTTGTGAGGGGTTATCCTGCACACCTAAAGGGAAGTTAGCCTAAAAAAGACAGAAGGATAATTATGGGTTTCACTTCATAATCTCAAATTACTGAAATCTCGAAATTCAGTAACCCGAGACTATGAAGCTGAAAACCAGAATGCTGAAAGAGCATAAGAGTGAATTTGAATATCTCGAATCCATGCTTATGAATTTCCAGTACGTCGCGTGTAGTGTTATGGTGCCTGAAATCGCAAGTAAGTGAGTGCTTGTGTGTGTTTTTGTATGTTGTGTGTGTGTGGATAAGGGTAGGGAAGTGTAAGTGTGAGTGTGAGTGTTGGATTTGTTGGTGTTTGTGTATGTGTGATGTGTGTTTTTGTGTGCGAGTGAGTGGAGGAATGCGTGGTGTGTGGTTTGCTTTTGTTTATGTTATGTGCTACCTCGGAGTTGGTATATATAAGTTGGGGGTGTGGGGGTGCAAGGGGGCTTGCCTCCCTTTGCTTATATGTAGTGTAGGGTTGTGTAGTTTGTGTGCTGTGGGTGGAATGGTGTGTATGTTAAGTGGTGTATGGGGTATGTATGTTCGTGGTTGTGTGATTCGGGATTGTGAGTTTTGGTGTTGTGAATGGTTCGACTTCATAGTCTCGGCTTACTGAATTTCGAGATTTCAGTAATTCGAGATTATGAAGTGAAACCTAATTATGCCATTACTTAACAGTAACATTAATATTGGTCTGGAGGTTGTTTTGCAGACTAGCCCGAACAATAACGACAATAATAAAAAAACTTTTGAACATGCCTTTATTACAACTTCTACCATGGACTTTTGATTTAATATCTCTGTAATCTGTACAACTGTTTTTTTCCCACCCTTCCACCCAGTTCTTGTGGTGGTCTTATGTCTTGGTGGCTTTGAGTTGCCCGCCTCTGGTATAAAGTTGATACTGGACACCCCCCCCCCCCCAGACACATTACATCAGCTCATTCTACTGCTAATAGTGAGAACTTAGCAAAGGCCCACCCCTTTAGCTTAGGCCCACCCCTTTAGCTTCTGCATATTGAATTATCTCATTATCTTCAGTCTCTTCACTTTCTACTAAAAAAAAAAAAAAAAAAAACTGTTTCCTGCCTTTCCTGGAACTAGTGTAGTCCAGATATAGATTTGCTGTATCCAGGACTTTTTGTAAGTTTCTGAGAGGTGCTCTTCAATTTTTCCCTTAGATCTGATAGTTCTCTGCTCTCCTGCACTTTTACTAGCTTATTAGTCTAGCACTTTACCAGACTTCTTATAGCAATTATTGTAGCACACAACAGTGCAACCAGCACTAAACATTCTGCAAGGAAACAGCTCCAGTACTTATTATTAATGCCCACTCCTCCAGGCGTGTCTAAAGGTCAGTTCCCTGTGCTTTCTCCTATTAGCCTGGTGAGCTTGGGCATTCTGAGGCAATGTAGCAACTGCCTCATGTACACTGACAACCCTCTCCTCTTATCTCCCAGCACTCAGACTTGTGAGAGATGCACTTATATATCCAAATTGGAAGCCATGCACTCTGCAGTCAAAACCGGAATAGCTGGTCAAGAGGAGAAGGTCAACACTTGCACCACACCACATGGAACACACAGCCCTCCAGAACACACACCAGCACTACCTTCACATAAAAACACAAACCACACACCCACCTTCACGGAGGCTCTCAGTAAAAATCTACACAAACAGCAGAGACCTCCAAGGCAGAAATGCACTCGACCACCACAACACAACACTAATCATGAGACACATAACTCTCCTAAACAGTGTGCCACTCAACCAAAGCCGCTAAGGCAAAATAGCATGCCCAACACACTAGTCATAGGAGACTTGATAGTGAGGCACACCAATGTCCCACTCACTAGGTTGAATAAGGAGAAAGTAGCAGTTAGCTGCCTGTCAGGTGCCAGGATCTGCCACATAATGCATGCACTCAGGTCCCTCAAAAACAGGTACAAATATGACTCTGTCATTGTACATGTGGGTGTGAATGACCAGAGATGTACCTCCCTGGACTACATGAAAAGAGACATGGAGTAGCTCTCGGATTATGTATCCCAGACGGGTATGACCCTAGCCCTGAGCAGCCTCCTACCATCACCCAGAATGATACCACAGTACAAGCAGAAAATGATTGATTTCAATAATTGGCTAAGTTTCTGGTGTCATTCTAAGGGGATCCAGTATCTGTCTGCCTGGAATGACATGATTGACAGACCTAGATGCTTTGCCAGAGATGACCTGCATCTGTCACCCCTGGGCTTCCAGATACTGGCCAAGGCTCTTGCCACACCTATAGTGCCTTTTTTAGGTGGTGTTCCAAAGACCAAATTACCACCATAACAGCTACAAACAAATGCAATCTGAGGGTCATGCTGCTCAATGCTAGAAGTCTGAATCTCAAAATGCACTCACTCGAAGCACTCCTTAAAATGGAGAACATCTACATTTGTGCTGTAACAGAGACCTGGTTCAAGGCAATAGAAAGCACTCCTGCACTACCAGGCTATAACTCATTCCATACCTTTCGGCCCCAGAACTTGGACTGAAGCTCCAAAGGCAGTGGCATTTCCATCTTCATAAAAGATGCGAACACCTCCAGATTGGTAGCCCAACATGATGCATCAGAGATACTTCAGGTACAGCTAACATTGGGTAAGACAGCGATTCAAGTCTTAGTCTGCTATAGGTCCCCAACCATGACCCAAGACTCACACTCCACGTTCCTAAGCACCCAGGAGAATATTAGGGTCCAACCTAACACTTATACTGGGTGACTTCAACTACCCCTCCATTAACTGGGAAAACTACTCATACTAATACACTTGCCCAACATTTCCTGGAATTCATTAATTCCAATGCCCTGGACCAGCTCATTCTTGCCCCCACTAGAGGTAGCAACATCCTTGACCTGGTCATTACTAACATGGGTGACCATTGCTCTGTACCAATAGTCAACTCCTCCCTGGTTAGATCCGACCACAAACTAACCACCTTGTAAATCCACACCCCTCTCCCCCTGCAAAGGTAACCACAGCGACTACAGACCCAGGGAACTATCACCCCATTAGCCTGACAAGTCTTATATGCAAAGCTATGGAACGCATCATCATGGACCTAATAAACAAAGATATAGGGAGCCTCCAAACTCTGGATCCCACACAGTTTGGTTTTGTGAAGGGTAGATCATGCCTGCCCAACCTGGTCGACTTCTTTGAGTCAGTCTCCTGAGCTGTGGATGAAGGTAAGGTGGTTCATACAGCCTACCTTGATCTGGCTAAGGCCTTTGATACCATTCCCCACTCAGGAATCATAGAAAAACTCACTAAGCTAGGCATCAACCCCTATATCACTAGGTGGGTTGCAAACTGGCTCACAGAACCCACAGTGTGAAAGTAGCTGACTCCAAGTCAGACTGTCGACCAGTCACGAGTGGAGTCCCACAGGAATTGGTCCTGGGTTCTCTCCTGTTTGGTATCTACTTCTCTGAAGTTCAAGCCAACACGAAGGGACTCTGGCTGACAAAGTGTGCATATGAGTGCAAGTTGGGAGCCATAATTAACTCCCCAAGTGATGTTGACATCCTACAGAAAGGCCTCACTGAGGCCAATGACTGGTGTCAGAACCATGGCCTTAAGCTCAATGCCAAAAAAAGTGTAGTCATCCCCTTTAAGAAAAACCCAGTTCCCATGAATTACCACATCAATGGTAGTCCACTGAACACAGAAGGCGTCATAAGAGATCTGGGAACACAGGTTGACAGCAACCTCTCTTTTGACCACCACATTGCCACTGTAGTCAGAAAGTCCTTCTATGTGGCACATCTCATTACTAAGGGTTTTGCATCCAGGAAGAAAGAGGTCATTGTCTCCCTCTACTCTTCCCACATTAGGCCAGTTATCAAGTACAATGCCCCACTTGGCATGCACCTCACTAGACACCTACAACAACTGGCGAGGCTATAAAAATACCTCACAAAGAGGATCTTAGGCCTTAAACACTTGTCCTATATGGACAGACTCAAAAAACTCCAACTATTCTCTGTCTCATATCGCCTACTTAGAGGCGATCTCTGCTTGACTTACAAAGCCATGTCTGACCCAGCTCTGTTAGAAATGCTACATCTACAGAAATCCCAATCCCTCCACACTACACGCTCCAGAGACCTCAACCTCATTACCACAATCAACAGAACAAGCTAGAGGGACAGGTTCATAACCCAGAGACTGACCATGCTATGGAATAGACTTCCCATACATGTCAAGTGAAGCGCCTCACTGGCCTTCTTCAAAAGAAATCTTGATGAGTGGATGCGAAATAGAAAATTCACCCCAGGGATCACTCCAGTGGCTCTACTTGACAGAGGCACTGGGAACTAAGGTTGGGTGGCATGATGCCAGGGTAATTGTATGGGGTAGGCCTGTAAAGGCTCTAGGGCCATTAGCCTAGTACATACCTATGAACCTATGAACCTATGAACCTACAACAGTGACATTATTCATAATATACTTCGGAAGAATTGAATAATTTTTTCCTGTTATGGTAAGGGGCTAGAGTCTTTGGGTGAAAAAACATGTATAGTTTATAGGACTGGGAGAGCCATAAAAAATGTTTAGAAGGGAGTGCAACCCTGGTGCAAATTTCCAACAAGAAATGGGGCACGTATAGGTATGATTCCTGTAACCAATGTAAATTTATTTTTGTTAATAATGTGATTAATATAGGGTCTTTTAGGTTATTTACTCCTTTTCATTTCACCTGCAACTCTAAAGGATTGATTTATGTAGCTAACTGTGCAAAATATCTTTGCTTCTGTATAGGTAAGACCAAATGAAAATTCAAAGAACGAATTACGAGCATAATTTGGACTTAAAAACAAGAATGAAAGGAATTCCCTATTTAAATGGGTCTACTACCGGAGATCGAAATTACACTATTTCGAAATCCGGTAGTAGATGCCCACTAACGCGAAAGTGCACTTTCGCGAACACCACTTGAGTGAATGGTTACGGACCTTAAGGTTAGGGCTTGGGTTAAGGATAGTGGATAGATAGTAAGGCTATCCACTGTCCTTAACCCAAGCCCTAACCTTAAGGTCCGTGACTACCGCACCACAGTGGAGGACATTCTATCCACTATCCTTAACCCAAGCCCTAACTCTAAGGTCCGTGACTACCGCACCACAGTGGAGGACATTGTCCGTTCATTCTAGTGGTGTTCGCGAAAGTGCAGTTTCGGTGAAGTGCACTTTCGCGTTAGTGGGCATCTACTACTGGATTTTGAAATAGTGTAATTTCGATCTCCAGTAGTAGACCTATTTAAACATATTCAGTCCCACCCCGATCATTCTTTTATGTTCTTTGGGTTAGATTATGTTCCCCAAAGTATGAGGGGGGGGCCTTGGGAAGACTTAATCGAATATAGAGAGATGATATGGCAAATAAATTAAATGCCAGTGTCATTCCTGACTTGACTGAGTGTATTTCTATAGGTAGTGCATTGCATTTAAAGTCCTATTTGTGTTGACTAATTAATCAAGTAACATGTTATTTTGTGATTTGTATTGTTATTTAAGTATTGTGGTTTGTGATGTGATTATGGATTCCGATGTAGTCTTAGTTACAAATCAATGAAAGCGCTTAATTTGTTCAATAAAATTGGAAAACTTTTTCAGGCTTACTGGTGCTTTCAGTAATTCTTTGGCTTTGGAATTGTTTTTGGTTAGGATACCAGTCTTCCTGTGGAAGGAGAGCTGGGAAGGGTTACAAAGAAAGAGTTGAGACAGACTCAGCTCTCAGACCCTACAATACAAGGCTTGAAGGAGGTAGCCAGGGAGGCATCTGATTCTCAAGGAAAAGGAGAATCTGTATACTGGGACAAAGGGTTACTGTATAGAGAGTGGACCCCTGAGGGAGGGCTAGTGGGTGAGGTAATACAGCAGTTGGTAGTGCCTACAATCTGGCACTTCTAACCATAGCACATGACATTCCCTTTGTAGGTCATATGGGCATAAAGCATACCAAGAGATGTATTATGCAGAACTTTTATTGGCCTGGGATTTCCAGGGATGTAACGGAGTACTGCCGGACCTGTGAGCAGTGCCAAAAAGCAGGCAAGGCAGGAGACAAGATCAAAGCTTCTTTGATGCCTTTGCCTGTGATTAAGGAGCCATTTCAGAGGGTAGCTATGGATACTGTGGGGCCTTTGAGTACCCCAAGTTCCACAGGGAAGAAGTATATCCTAGTGGTAGTAGATTATGGTACCAGATACCCTGAGGTAGTGGCTCTGTCCTCCATTGAGGCAGAAATGGTGGCAAATGCTTTGTTAGAGATTTTCAGCAGGGTAGGTTTCTCAAAAGAAATATTAACTGACAGAGGTCCCAATTTCACGTCAGACCTGCCATCCCCAGACTAATGGTCTGATGGAGAGATTAAACTCTACACTAAAGACCTTGCTACGGGCATCTGCAGACCAGTTCAAGAGGGAGTGGGACAAATATTTGCCTCATCTGTTGTTTGCTTACAGAGAGGTGCCCCAGGAATCCACAGGGTTTTCACCCTTAGAGCTGCTGTATGGGCATAGGGTGGTTGGACCTCTAGATTTAATTCTTGATGAGTGAGGGGATGAGCGTGAATCCCACAAGGAGTCTGTTGTAGCATATGTCCTAAACCTCAGGACAAGGCCAGGGAACTCATAGGCTTGGCCCAGGAGAACCTGGCAGAAGCCCAACAGCAGAAAAATGTCTGGTATGACAGGAATACTGGAGTTAGAGTGTATGCTATGGGGCAGCAGGTTATGGGTCTCATTCCTGTCAGACACAACAAGCTCCTGGAAGCTTGGGAGGGACCCTTCAAAGTGGTAAGGAAGGTCAGTGATGTTAACTATATGGTAGAACTGCTAGGCAGGAGGCAGGGGCACAAACTGTACCATGTCAACATGATGAAACCTTAAGATGATAATGAGACCCTGGTGCTAAGTATTTGTAGTAGAAGGCAGGAGGAATTTGAGGGGATCTATGGCTACAGCGAGCCAGCCAGCGAGATCCCAAGTTACTGTGTTGGACCCTAGGGTTGCAGGCACATGATGGTGCAACACTGTAATGGGGTCAGCAATGCAAAGGCAGCTGGAATCTCAAGACAGGGAATGGGGTAATGTATTCCTAGATAGGCTCATTCCTCTGAAGCAATGTTTCTCAAGGATCACTTGAAAACTGGCTTGAATCTTCGAAAAAAGAAAGGAGTGTGACAAAAGGAGATACTGCCAGCATAGGTAGCTGGAATTTTGTAAATAATTATATGTTATTGGTGAATATAGAAATGATTTATACAAGATACTAGTGTTACAAATGTATTAAAACTGCATGTCACATAAGATGCTTGTGTTACAAATGTGTTAGAACTGTATGTCTTGTGTATATCAAACTGCTTTGTACGGATGTTTGTGTTGAAAAGGTATTTATAAAGTGCTGAGTTTAAAATGTATCCACAGTGTGCCTACTGGAAGTTAACAGAAATGTACATGCACTATTGTAACGGTTTAAATGTATATATTTTGACAGTGGAAACTGGAATACAGGAGGTTAACCTCAGTTCAGCAAACTTTAGAAAATATCTGAAATTAAATTACTTTATATAGGATGGGCCATGAAAGATGGTATGTTTCAGTTCTCAATGCAGCAAGAGACATAAAGCCTGTACTAAGAAACTTTATATATTGTTTTTAGGGTGAACTAATTACTAGTCTTGAAAGCATGAAGGAATGCAATAGTTTTATGACTTCTAGCATCTGCCAAATATCTGAGCAAAGCCCTTGTCTATGTATTTTTACAGGTAGATGCTAAATGCTACCAGCTGCCATCAATGGTTGTTTTGCCTGGGAACTAGGAGTCAGATGACAAGAAGTGATGTAATTCTACAAACTAACCCAGCATTAATATTTTAGATATTATTTTGAGAAGTTTCTTAGTGAGACAGAACATTCTGCATTCTGTCTTGGACCTGACAACAACTAGAAGATCCATTCACCACATCTGCCTTGCTCTGTTAGTAAGTTCTTAGGTTATAGTTTAAGTCTCTTAGATTCAGTCAAGAATATAGTGAAGCTTAGTTTATATATTTTTCTTTCTTTATTTGAGACTGTCCTGCAATGTTGTTTGAAATACTTCCTGTGGTTTTGAACTTTGATGTCACTGTGAATTTATATTTAATATTGTCTTGTTCTTTTATTGTTTATTATTAAACATATTTAAACCTTTCCTTGTGGCTGATCTGTGTAGAGATATTTTTTATTTGGTGTGGGCCACTCCTAATAGCCTTGCTCTTGGTCAAACTACCATTTGTGTTAATATTAATATTACACAGTAAGATTGGGCAGCCTTTGTTAAGGGCCTTAAAGCAGCTGATAAGCAGTTGACTGGTGGAATATTAATATTACACAGTAAGATTGGGCAGCCTTTGTTAAGGGCCTTAAAGCAGCTGATAAGCAATTGACTGGTGGCAGTGGTAACTACCATATAGTCTGGGCAGAAGGGGCATAGCTAGTAAACCTGTACCAGCCTTTCCACGATGTGTGTGTGTGTGTGTGTGTGTGTGTGTGTGTGTGTGTGTGTGTGTGTGTGTGTCAGCTACTTGGGCAGGGACACAAAGTACTGATTGGACAGAGAGTGTTGGAGGACTTGGCTTGGAACCTTAGTTAAGGACTCAACTCTATAGCTATGCCAGTGCGGAGTCTTAATGGGGATCTGGAGAAAGGTAGAGGAACCAGCCCTGGACTGACTGTGGTCTCTGTCTGCTCTTAATGGAAATTGCACTTGATGCAGAGACCTGCTTCTGGAAATAATGTCTGTGTACTTGTCATCCTCTCAGTGAATATCTCCCACTGTTGTCAGTGGTGAGGATTGAGGCTCCTTGATTACTTGTCTATGGCGGGTCATCACATGAGTTGTATGAAATAGTGTTGAATGCTTTAGCAAGGTCAGTAAGTTGCATTCATTGCCAGTCCTTCATTTGTTGCATTTGTCTTATGAAAAATTGCATAAAATGCAGAAGGCAATCTCTTCTTTTCACAAATCCCACTCTTCTCTATTTAACAGATATAAATTTCCTGTGTTATTTTGCATAAGCTCCACTTTGTATCCATGGTTTTACACAGAATACTGGCAGACTGATGAATCTAAAATTCTTTAGGTCTCATGTAACCCATCTTTGTAAATTGGTAGTGCTACAACTTGTTACTACAGATCACAAATGTGTCCACATCAGTGGCGGCTGGTGACTTCAAATCAAAGGGGGGCTGCAGGAGACAGCTGAATGGGTGGGGTCAATGAGAAGGGGTGTGGCCAACTAGAAATGGGCAGAGCTATGCTCAAAAACACAAAAACTGGGACTTTAATTATGTATGCTGTCCTGGGTGCCGAACTGTCATTATGAGAGTCCAATTAAGACAAACTAAACTGGAGAAGAAAATAAAGCATATTTCAATACATTGTCTACATGACAGCTTACTTAATATCTAGACGGAAACAAAAAGGTTATGAGGCATGAAAAAATAAATTACTTTTTAAATACATTACTGGAATGCCAGTTGAAATCAAGTATAAAAACCAAGAAGCACTCAACTCAAACTACTTCTCCTTGCACTGCAGTTCTAATTACAATGTATATTCAGCTTTATAAAAATACCAAGTAACATGCTGAAAGTAGCAATCTCTGTGGTACCGATTACCCCCACTTGTAAAAATTTTCTTATCCAAAAAAGAACTGCTGCCTGACAACTATCTACTTGTTTCATGGGGAAAACATGATCAAAGTAAGAAATGAACAACAAATAACAAACAAACCACCTCAAGATAAATATCTTAAAGAATTACTGCACAGGTTATGGACCACACATGTTAGACTTTTAACAATTATGATTTGCAGCCGTGATGTACTGAATTACATAAGCATTTGCTTCAGCATATAGCTCTGGCTCACAGTAGTGAAAGGGGAGATGATGCACCCTGCTTCTTAGCTTAAATCTGCTAACAGAGTTCTGAAGTCTGGATTCTGGCACACCTTTGCTGAAAAAATGTGCAAATGCACAGACTGCCTGCTGATGCCTGTGTTTCTCACTAGCCTGTTATTTTTTCATTACAAATCATTTACCTAGTCTTTCACTTAAGTTACAGTAAAAAGTTGAGCTTAACATCTGCTCAAAACATAGTTATTACTTTTACACAGTAAAATGAGACTTGGGCCACAAAGATGCCTAGGAGAATTCACAAACATAGCGTACAGTCATCTTATAAAAGGCTTGTGCACAGTGAGGGTTGTACTGGGTCCTTATTATGTTAGTTTTTTAAAAAAGGGATAACTTAAGTGTCGAACCACAAACAGCAGAACTCTACACACTCATACTACTGGTACGGACCTTTAACAGGCTGCACTAAGTACATTGTACTGCAGACAAACACATTAATCTGACATTTTGCAGTAATTGTCTGACTGTAAATTGCACAGATTTATAGAAATAATATCTCTGTAACCAAGTAAGCATTCCTTCCAGCATTTTTAAATATTGAGGATGACAGAGCCTTTTCATTCATTAGGAAGCCATTCCAGTTCTGCTTTTATACAGCCTATTATGATTTAATCTTGCATCAAATCCCAATATAATAAAAAGAAACAGTGTCTACATGTTGACATTTTATATGCAAAACTACCAACTCTGGGTAAACCTTTAGGGAAACTATCATTTCATTATTTTGTGAACAGGGAAATTGCATTGGATAGTATGGATTTGTTATCTTAACGTAAAACTCAAGGATGCTGTTTATAAATCCATATCACTCAAATGCTTTTCTGAAGTGTGTGAAAGCCTGTTCATTTCATTTCCTCATGACATTTAACTAAACTCCACAGTTCCAGTTAATATGTATGTACACAAGTTTCTAACTACTGTGTGTCCTGGAGAGGTTATGCATCAGATGGCTTGACCAGTCACTGATTCTGCCAAGCTTGATTTGCAGTCATTATCTAATTTACAACATTCTCTCGATTGTTACCTCCAGAACCACAAACAATGCAAAAAAATAAACGCAAAGACCCCAAAATAGGTACACTTTTTAAATGTTGTTACTATTAGCTTAGAACTTCTCAAAATAACTTCCAGTTTGGATTATTGACACTAACTATAATCCTTGGCGGTTTAACAAAAAAAAATCAAAAATTGTACCGTTAACAGGGCAAAAATAAGAGATTAATTTCTGAACATTCTGCAAAATCAAGGACACAATTGAAAAGCATTTGGTGGCATATCTCTCAACGTCTACATGCAAATAAGTCTGAAAAAAATAATAGGGGGTAAGGGTACAAAATTAGGGGTGGATTTTAACTATTGTTATCAATTTGGCATCAACAAAATTATACTGAAAGCGGTAACAACAGGGCTATTATTTTTGGTGTTCATTGAACATATTACTCACCCCTGAAAGACAATCTTATTTGTAGATTTTATATGACCACTTCATATGTCCTTCCACTTTATTTGTGTACTGGTCCTAAGTCTGTACTTCTATCATTAGGTGCATATTTTAACTTTTGTGTGAGAGTCAAAATCCATGCATTTTCCCATATTTGTTTTATCTTGTTCCATGAAAAGTGGCCGCTAAAGCCTATTGCTGCAAAAAAATGAATAAAGCAATGGAACTAGTGCTGGACGAGAAGCCAGTCATTTACTATATGCACATGACCTCACAAACACTCATTGTTGTTCCCAGACCTACGGGCAATTTGAAGAATACCAGAGCAGCCAACAGCAAAACTCCCACATGGACTCAGGGAGCACAAGAAATTCTGCAGGCAAGGCAGCAATGTGCCCTCCTCCCTTCTTTCCCTGTACACACTGATTTAACACAACACCAGCATTTAAAACGGTGGCATCTCTTTAAGAAAAATAAAAGCAAGTTTTAATTGCAGAGTCTCACCTTAAAATTTTCCACAACATCCTCTGCAGCCCAGAAAAATGCTGAGACTCTAATTGGTTATTTAAACTAGTACACATTATATAGAAAACTAAGATCATTAAGCAAAAAATATTTTTCATGTAAAAATCATAATAGGGACTGCCTATACACTGCATACATTGCTAAACTTTGGAATTCAGTCTCAGCAAATATCAGAAAATGTTAATTCTGCCTACAGTTTTTAAAAATTCAGTAAAAGCATGCCAAGTAACTAAATGGTCCATCCTTTGTACAAAACCACACCACTAAATCCACTCTTCCTCCATTCAGATCAAAAATGTCAAAAGTAGTCTCAAACTTATGTTCCTATAATCCACTGAATGCATATCTGAAGCCTTATGCAACTGTTTGGATATAATACATGCATACCTAAATTTCTGAGTACAAAAATGGCATACATTTATCATTTCAAATTATGTATCCTATATTATTGTACTGTCTAATGCACACTATTGAATTTCTATGTTTATTCTTTTATATACTTACAGTAAAGTAAACTTCAGTGTAAATATTCACATATATTACTTTATAATAAAATTTATGGCGATCAGTATGGACATAATAACAAGGTTTAAAATACCAAGCATAAAAACGTCCATCAGCCCGAAATCCCGCAGCCACCCCTAGTTACTTACAAGAAGCAAAAAATTATTTTCCTGTGGTTAGCTTTAAAATATGCATTTTCAAAATGCAGACATTACCTTACAAAAATGTTCTTTCTTCTGATTCTTTCTTCTTGGCCGGTATCCACTATCAATCCTCTCACAAGTACAGTACTGTGCTAGTGCTACTGATTAGTGCTACTGATTGTTTCTCACTCTCTTTTTTGAGAAGAGAGCAAGAACCAATCAGTAGCAATCCAGCCGTCCACGTCGCGTACTTGCCTGCGGATGTGGCAGTCCGAACCCCATTCTAATTTAATGTGTGGTTAAACTGCATAGACTTCTGGGCATTACACTGATGCCTTCTCTTTAATCTGGACTGCCTTTACAGCAGTCAGATAGATACATTCTAAAAATATAAAAAAAAATAAATAAAAAAAACCCGTAATTTGACGAGCATGCACAGTTCGAGTTCTGGGACTTTGCAGACTCACTCAGAAGCACAACATCATTATATGGTTACACTGCATAACACAAACAAAATAATACATTTTTTTATTCATGTCAAATGTTTACACTTCCATCTTTTTCCTGGAAGGGCTGCAGTCCTGCAGTCTGTTGGCATGAGCCGACCCTGGTCCATATGCTGATAGCTTGCTTAACATGAGTCATAGGGATTAAATTAGATTTTTTTAGTCTGTATGGAAACTGCCAGTCTCATAGAGCCTGAGTTTTTAGTTTTGCTTGTGGCAACACTTATCTTCACCTGTATTAGGGATATGTTTTCTTCATCTCTGTAGTACTCTGGCATGCATTGCTATGTCCTATGTGATTACTTTACCATTTATGGTTAACATGGTAATCATCATCTTCTTTCAGCTGTTCCCATTAGGGGTCACCACAGCGGATCATCTGTTTCCATTTCTTCCTGTCCTCTGCATCATGCTGTTTCACACCAGCCGCCTGCATGTCCTCTCTCACCACATCCATAAACCTCATCTTAGGCCTTCCTCTTTTCCTCTTACCTGGCAGCTCCATCCTTAGCATCCTTTTCCCAATATACCCAGCATCCCTTCTCAGCACGTCCAAACCAATGCAATCTCGCCTCTCTTGCTTTGTCTCCAAACTGTCCAACCTGAGCTGACCCTCTAATATACTGATTCCTAATCCTGTCCATCCTAGTCACACCCAGTGCAAATCTTAACATCTTTAACTCTGCTACATCCAGCTCTGACTCCTGCCTTTTCAACAATGCTATCGTCTCCAACCCAAATAACATAGCTGGTCTCACTACCCTCTTGTAGACCTTCCCTTTCACTCTTATTGGTACCCGTCTGTCACAAATCACTTCTGACACTCTTTTCCACCCATTCCACTCTGCCTGTACTCTCTTCTTCACCTCTCTTCCACACTCACCATTACTCTGAACTGTTGATCCCAAGTACTTAAACTCATCCACCTTTACCAACTCTACTCCCTGCATCCTCACCATTCCTCTACCCTCCCTCTCATTTACATACATATATTCTGTTTTAGCCCTGCTGACCTTCATTCCTCTCCTGGATATTAGGCAGGCACTCTTTACAAAAAAGCTGTGTAAGTGTGATTTATATGTTTTCTACAATGCAGTTCTTATTTCTATGAGTGTTCTTTGTTGTTGATAATGGTAGGGTTATAAATAGGGTTAAAGTTTTAGGGTTTGGGTTAGAGACATGGTTTTAGGTTTAGGGTTAGGGTTTTGTTTTAATGTAAGGATTAGTGTTTTATTGTTAGGTTAGGATTAGAGTTTTAGGGTTAGGGTTGGGTGTAGGTTTAGATCTCTAGGATTAGGGTTTTAGGTTTAGGGTTAGGGTTGGTATTTTAATGTAAGGATTAGTGTTTTACTGTTAGATTATGATTATAGTTTTAGGGTTAGGGTTGGATGTAGAGTTAGTTTTAGAGTTAGGGTTTTAGGTTTAGGGCAACTTATTATTTTGCTAATGTCTCCTACAGGAAGCACAATGCTGAAATGCTGCACCCTTTTTACTTACACCAGGTGGTTATGACTCCATTGGTTGCATTCTCAGAGACAAGTTATGCCATCTAGTTATGTCTGCCAACTGTAAGCTAGTATTACCATGATGCAATCACAATTTCCCTTGCAATTTTCTGATATAATTAAAGAATGCCTTATTATACCATATTAATGTTTGCAGTCTTTGAGACCAAACTGAGTTTTTAAGTTAGGCATGGACAATTTGATATGAAAATTAAATGGGAGCATGTTCCTCTGCCTGGAGTTATTGTGTATTATTTATAGTGGACCATATTAAATTGTTTCTGTACTTTCTTTAATATTTTTTTTTTGTCAAGGGTAACTTGTGAAATGAAATAATCTCTTTTGTTCTGCTGTAAATCATATAAATTTTGTGATGCCATCAAAGTGTTTGTTGTTGCATATTTGTGTCTTAATGGTATGTGTTCATGAATGTTGGAGTAAGTAATTTGTGCAGTGAAGTGGAGATGTCTAGTTTTATGAATATGGTCCAACTGTTCCAGCTAGATGGTCCCTGCTGTGGGTAAAATATAAGTTACCCACATCCATAGTAAAGTATTTTGTGATTATACCATGATATTATACAAATATATGTCTTACTTTTTTAAAATAATACTGTGCTTGCTGTATTTCTTCTTCATCTGGGTACAGAATATAAGGACTGTGCAAAGATGTCTAAATTGCAAGGCTTTCCAGGAAAAGTGGAAAAGCTTACCCAGACTCTGCCACAACTTGCTGTGAGGGAAAGGTTAGTTTGTTTTCACTTTCTTGTATTTTGTTTTGCCTCACTGCCTTCTTCTGTTTTGTATATTGTGATTTATTTTCTTTACCTCATGCTTTACTTGCATTTTGCTTTTAATTGCATATTTAAACTAGGAAAGAGATCACAACCGTGTGTCTTGTGAGTTACCCAGAAATTAATTTTCCCCAGCCTCCCATCATGCTGTTGTTGAGTTTTTAAACTCAACTGATTTTCTAGTTACCTGTCTCTTATTTTAATTTGACCACACGTCTCCTTCCTTATCTTCTTTCTTTGGCTATTGTAAGCACGTAATTATCATTTGTGAAATCACTCCTCTTCAGCTATTCAAATTTATTGGCCATCCCATTGTACTTCATAGAGCGAGAATACAATATACTCAACCCCTTCCAATCTATATTGCCCTTTTAAAATTATGGACTTTCCAATTAAATAGCTTAAGTTACACCGAATTTCATAGCTAACTGCTTAGTGCACATTGCAGCACTTTGGATATTAAACCATTTTCCATATTACTTTTAAAATCTGCAAAATCTACTCCAAGACCACCAATTAATGGAGAGCATACATTCTGCCTCTTGATAGTTATCTTGGGATTAGTTCTTCTGTTTTGCTCCAGGTGAGAGAAAGAGACTAAGGACATAATTTCCTGGAGAATGCCATTCACCAGAAAGCCTAATAACTACTTCATGGGTGCCAGATTGGAATTTGTGCTTATATTTTGTTCCTGGTAAGAGAAGGAGCAGAGTGCATTGATTCCTGACTGTTTCTGACTGGTCAGTGAGTGTCTCTGACCTTCCTGATTGATCTAGTTGCCGTCTAAGGCATCTACCAGGAAAAGGCTACAGCAAGCCTACAGGCCCTTCCATCATTTGGGAAAGTACTGTGGATCACCAAAAAGCTTGTGGCCTACTTCTGATCTTAAGATTGGTAATACTGTTTTGCTTCTGGTGAAAGAAGAAACTAAGGAGCATTGTATCCCAGCAGCGCGAAGCTGCTGTGAGACCTGCACTAGTAGTAGCCATTCAGGTGATTCCCCTCTTTTCATCATTCTTGACAAGATATTTTTTTTCTTTTCAGTAAGTACTACTTGATTTCCTGGTGTCTAACCTAACTACAGAATTTCTGCCAAAATACTACAATAAATCATCAGGATCTACTTATTATTTTCTCCTTGAATGTTTGGCAGTGCCCTTTATAGACAGACACCTTGATTGACATTTTCCCTGTAAAAGGGCCATTGAAATCTCTCCAATACCAAGTTGCACACTGCACAACTAGGTTGCAGTGGCAGGCACTGCCCCCAGAGTGCAAATCAGATACTTCTGACATTACTTTATATTCTTACTCAAGCTGTCTCATCAATAAAAAATGTCTGTTGCATGAATATGAACTTTCTCACTATCTCTGTTACCACCTTGGTGACAATGGGCATCCTGAGGCAATGTTAATTCTCAAATAAACTGATATGGTATGTGAGAGATGTATTTACACAATGTCACTGGAGGCAAAGCTGTCTCATAAAAGCACTCCTGATGTCAATAAGGTCGACAGTAGTAAACATACTGCACCCATCACACACAATTCAAAACAGACACACAGATCCACATATGCTGGGGCACGTACATGTAACTTTCTTAAACCCCAAAGACCTCCTAGATGAAGTAAATATAACAAATACCCTCAGCAGACCCAAATGCACACTTTTAAAACAACATCCACATTAACACATATAGCTACATCTCATGGAGCCTCTATCTCTAACCCCATAAGGCAAACAACCAAACAATCCAGCATTTTGGTCATTGGAAATCTATTTTGAGACCCACTGATGTCCCTCTCACCTGGCTGAGTAAGGACAAAGTCACGGTCAGTTGCTTATCAGAGACAAGGATTAGCCACATTACATACTTACTCAGGTCATTGGACCACAGGTACTGGTATGATACAATCATAATCCATGTGGGTATAAATGACCTGTGATGTGCCTCCCTGGACTAAATGAAGAGAAACATCATGGAGCTCTTGGAATATGTTTCCCAGAGTGGTATGAGCCTAGCACTGAGCAGCATTTTACCTTCTCCAAGGACAATGCCACAATATGAACAAATAATTGGCTTAGCTTCTGGTGTCATTCTAAGGGGGTGCAATATTTGTTAGCATTGAAGGAGATGGTCAGTAGGCCACATTGCTTTGCCAGGGATGGTCTGCACCTCTCCCCTCTCTTGAATATTAGCTAAAGCATTGTCCTCCCCATAATGACTTTTATAGGCAGTTCCAAACTGAAAGTATTTCCAACATAGCAAATCAAAACCAAACAAATCAAAGGTGTTACTGCTCACCGCTAGAAGTCTAAGCAAAAGACTCCACTCCCTAGAAGCTGTCTTCACAATAGAGAATGTTGATGTCTGTGTGGTCACTGAGACATGGTTTTAAGCCAAGGAAAGCTAACCAACAGTGCAAGGTTATAATGCCTTCCACACATTTAGAGCAGCTACCACACAGACAGGGACTAAAGGTTGAGGTGTCTCAATTTACATCAAAAATAAATAGACCTTAAGGCTGGTCAAATCAGACAATGCACTTGGCTTCTCCATTTTCAAATCACTATAGGCAAAATCCCATACCAAGGTATAGGTCTCCCTCTATGATCCAGGAAACCCATATCATATATTTAAAGTTATTGGAACCCAATACCATATTAATGGGTGACTTTAATTACCCAACTATTAACTGAGAATCATATATGACACCAAATGTACAGTCTCAGAGGTTCCTGAATTTTGTAAACACAAACTCCCCGGACCAGATTGTCAATCCACCAACCAGGGGTGCAACCATACTGGATCTGGTCTTCACTAATAGGGGAGATTATTGCACAACCCCTAGTGTAATGTCTTCCCTGGTATAGTCAGACCCAAAATGGTCTCCTTTGAAGTAAAAATAAAACATGGAAACCCAGCTAAACCTGTAATATTCAGGAGCTAGTCTAAAACTAGCATCCTACTATTAAATGGTAATCTGACAAAATTTCAAGCACCAGAAAACCTGAGAACACTGCTGCCTATATGGAACTATTCACAGAAACCCTATACAAGCATGTTAATAGCTGCAATAGAGGAAGCTGTACCCACCAGGAGGAAGTACAGAACTAACTTAAAATCATGGCAAACATTAAGAGGTATAAACAACTCAGAAGACAAATGAAGTCTACCAAAGCCAAATTTGAGGTATCCTTGGCCTCCCAGGCCAAGGGCAACCACAAGACATTCTTTAGCTATGCCCGTAACCTCAAAGGTGGTACAAAATGGTTCATCTCCCAAGACCCTGTTTACACTTATCAAGGGTGCGAGAACTTGTCAGAGATTTGGAATGCATGGCTAGGCTTTAAAGGGCTGCTGCGCTGTTAGCCTAGTAAACACTCACCATCCAACCCAATACATAATATGAAAAGCTTGTACTGTGTGTATGCATAACACTGAATTTGGTGATGCATTTATGTGCAATGCTTTGTTGGACTGTTCTTAGAACCATTGATAGTGTGGACAGAATAATTTATGTACTAGAAAGTTATATGTCTTGGGCTTCAATATATTACAATGGAGGTCTGTCATAGTTTGAGGTGGTATAGTAAATGACACATTTTATATGTGTGTGTGTGTGTGTGTGTGTGTGCGTGCATGTTTGTGTGTGTGTGTGTGTGTGTGTGTGTGTGTGTGCGTGCGTGCGTGCGTGCGTGTTTGTGCATGTGTGTGTTACTGTGTTTGTTGGGCTTGCTACCGCCAATGGCAATCCCAAGAATTTAGAAAAATAAATTGTTCTGGCCATTGCTTATTGCTATAAATAATTAATTTTATCCATACTGGTGGCCACATTTTTGCAGTCTTTCTTGCATATGTATTTTTATTAATATTCAAAGGCCAAGGAACATGACTTTAGTCTATAACCAGAAGAATAACACTGCAAATGGGTCATGTGGAAACAATTGCCTGTATTAAAAAGCCATTTAACTGATCATGATATTTTAGAAGTTATAATGCTGTTCTAGTTAATGATCTCCTGGGACTGCAATGTGCTATAACTGTGGATGAATAACATACTGCCACAGGCGGGTGACTGGAATAGTATCATAACCTCATGAAATGCTTTACTGATCAAACTATAATTATATTTGGACATGTTATTTATTTTGTTTTATACTTTCATTGATTATAATCAATATTTCAGAGAAATGTTACAGTTTCATGTTTTCATGGCATGAAAAAACTTTATCATTTATTGCCCTGGCAGTTAAATTAACAGTGAAAGGTTTCCCAATTCTGGTATCAAATTGATTAAAAGTAAAGGGTTACAGAATAAAATAGGTTCACTGTGAATTCTTCTTCTTATCATGATTTTGTTTTTGTGCATTTACTGTAAAGCTAATATAAATCAAAAAAATCTCTTTGGTTGTCAGTGCAGGATAATGAAGGTTACTCTTTCTTTTTGTAATGTTTACTAACAGCTGTGGTCTGTTGTTTTTTTTTTTTTTGGGAGGGCAGTGGTATTATTTTGTTATAATAATAATGTTTTAATATAACAATAATACTTCTCAAAGATTAGAGTTATGGTGTAATTTACCATTCAGATGTGACCAGCTATTGGGGCCTGATTGTCACTGTACAAGAGGTATTGTTCAGTCCCTGCAAACAGTATCAGTAATCATTTAAGCATGCATGCATTAGTCAGTCAGTGTTTATATGGCAGATTGTGCCCCTTTTCTGTTAGTTACTGATAGTTTTTGTAGCATGTGCCTTGTGCTTACAATTTATATTTTTTCAGCAGAAATGGTGTGGACGAAATATACAGAAACAGTTTAGCAAAGGTGTTTGACACAATTTAGCAAAAACCTACTCTGTAGATAGTAGCTCTTTGCTTTGTTTGAAGACACAGTGAGTGTAGCAAGGAGCTGTTATTACTACAGTTTAGCAGAGGTGTTTGGTATAGCAAAGAACTAGACATAATAGCTTATCCTGAAGACCTTGTTTTGCTTCCCAGTTTTCCCAGTTTTGAGAGGACATTTTTTGTTGTCCACTAAATGGGGCCATTGTTCAGGGTGCCAACCAACCTTGCTCCAGGTTTATAATAGGGAGTAAGGCTTCGTATTACTTCCACCCCTCAAGGCATTCTTCTCAGTATGCACCTGGGAAAACTTTTTTTAATGAAGCTTTTGATCACTTTATGTGCATGACTGTGCTCTTCTCAGAACCCTGTTCGGGCAACCATTGCGTTTTTTTTTTTTTATTTTTAACTTTCAAAAGGTAGTACTCATGTTGTTGAGCAAGGTTCTATAAGATTGCAAATATATTAAGAAGACACTTGACATAGACCTGTGAAGATTTGCTGACATTTGTAAGAAAGAACAAAGTTAGATATGTAACAAGTTTATTCAGACACATACTGAGGAATGAAATGGAATATGACTTAAAAGCGAGAGGAAATCTGTTTCTTGAATGGTTGAAGATATGTGTATTTTTTAATTAGTTTTAATTAGTTTAAATTTTTTTACTTCCATTTTTCATGAAGATTGTGCTCTCTTTTTTCTTAGCTAGCAAGGATGTTGTGGGAAAATATAGGGAACCAGCATCCTTGCTGGAAGGTCTAATGTGTGATTCTGACTGTCTTAAGGAATTGTTCCATAAAGCAGTTAAGAGGGCACTGTCAGAAAGGCAGTGTAACACTTCCCATTACATTTGTTCTCACAGTTCATGGGTCTCAACTGTCCAGATTGTCATAGAATGTCCAGATTCTTGCTTCATTTGTTTGGTCTGTTCCTCATGAGTGCATGGCTGACAACGGAGAAATGAAGTCACTGAATAATGACATTCATTTGAGTTTCAGAGTTAGCACCTTTTAGGAAAAAAACTTTCTAAGTTCATAAGAAGAAATGACATGTTACCCCTTCAACAGCAGTACTGCCGCTTTGATTTACTAGTCAGTACTGGCAGATTTGATTGTCTAGCGCTACAGCCAACCTTAACAACATAAGCAGGGGGTGCTTAACATTTGTTAAGGTTGGGTCTCACTTAATGTTTAAGTGATCTATTTTTTTCCCAATTTTTTGGGGCATAATCACTGCACTCCTTGGACTACAGTTAATTTAGTGAGTATTGTGTGGTGTATTCTAATGTATGCAGACTCATCATCATTTGAAAATAACGCATCTATTTGACAACTTCGTTTGCTGCTGCTAAGTTTAATATGAGTGTGTGTGGGGGGGGGAGTAATGCATGTTATATAGCAAAGAGATATGGAATATAAGGAGTGTCTGGTGTTCATGAATACTCATCTTGTGGGTGGCTGCATCCCACACATCCTCCGCTAATTATATATACCAACTCTGAAATCACACTACAGTGGGGAAAGAACAGGTTTTCTTACTGATAAGTAAGTACTGTCCCACTTCCTTTATATTGGCCAGTTATCATCATTTGCTGTAAATCTTAACGATGATATGGTCTTTCAGTTAAAAGACGTTTAGATGATTAGTGTTCAGTGAACGGTTGTTTGATGATTAAGCATAGACCTTATCCTCCCAGTGTCTGTGTGGGTTTACAATGGATTCTCTGGTTTCCTCAGAGAGACATGCTGTAGGTGAATTGATGCTTCTCCAAGATGCCTTTAAGTGTTTCTGCTGTGTTAGAGTGAGTATGCATTTTCATTCTGCAGAAGGCTGACACCCCTTTTAGGACTAGTTCCTCTGCTGTGTGCCCACTGAATGCTGGGTTAGTGAGTATCTGGGTAACTGGTGAATGAATGAATGAGTGATTAGAAACTATGACTGAATTAATGATTACAAAGCATGACTTAAGAGTCATTAGAGTGGCTTACAGTGTGATTGCAGCATTTTGTATTCTGAAACTTTAGTAATAAATTACTTAAGCAATTTCAC